>NW_007253579.1:423140-428242 GCF_000164805.1 Carlito syrichta | reverse complement strand
CTAACCCTTAACTGTACCCCACAAAACCATAATAAAAAATACTGATTAATTATTAAAAAGAAAAGGAGGAAGAAGAGAGAGATTGATCTTCCTGTCTCATGGGAAGCAAAGGCAGAGTAAATTCACGCATAAGTAGACCCACAAAGTTCAAACCCATGTTATTCAAAAGTTGACTCTGTGTGTGTATTTGTGTGTATACACAAGCTCACATATATACATCAACTTGATATTTTACCATCATTTTACATATTTTTTAAACTCCCCAATCCATTTTTCATTGAAGAACTATTAATATTTCTCAGCACACTAGAATTTAATACACTTTAGTTGGGAAATGCTTATTGTAAGGTGCTATTTCTCTTCTTACTACTGCTATGGAATTGTGTATTTCTGTATTTCACCTCTCCCCTCCCTTGATGCTGCCTCAAAGATTATTTGTAGTGACTGGCTGTTGCTATAGTCAGTTTTTATTCGTACAAAGATTATTAACTTAACTGCAATATCTGTAAGGCAGTTGTGTAGGAGGCCACAAGGTGCAAAAGAAATTTCGTTGGAGGCAGGCAAAAGCACAGTCCTACTGACACTTTGACCTTTGGCAAGTTTCTTGACTTCTGTGAGTCAACTTGTCTTCCTTTGTAAAATAGGCATGTGAATATCTACTTTAACTGGATTATGAGAATAATGTGAGGTAAGGCTTATGAAGTAGCTACCCTGGTTTTCCTAGCATAGCAAATGTTTCCCAAGGGTCAATTCTCCTCTACAAAATTGCTGACACAGTTGATACATAGTTTTAGATCAAGGCAACCCTTGGAAGGCAGTGCACTGCAGTGGTTGAGATGTGAACTTTCAAATCAGTAATATCTCAGCTTTCTCTTTTTCATCTCTGTGATACAAGTGAGTTTCTCAACCTCTCCACTCACTTGAAAAATGAAGATAATCATATGTCTGTCCTGAGTTTTTGTGAGGGATTTAGTGAGATACATGTGCAAAATAATGGGAATTACTATATGCGTACACATCATGGTCATAGAGGTATTATGCTATAGAAAGAGAACAGTGAACTGGAAGTTGAAGGATACAGCATATAGTCCTTGAATGGGTCACAAACCTACCATGTGTTCTTGGTATGTTGCCTAAACTCTCTGGGTTACCAATCATCATCTTTGAATTATATATATATATATATAATTAAAATTATATATAATTAAAATTATATATATATATCCTTAAAATAAAAAATTATATATATATAATATATATTAAAATTATATATAATTAAAATTATATATATATCCTTAAAATAAAAAATTATATATATATAATTTTTTATATATATTATATATATATATATATATATATATAATTTTTTATTTTAAGGATGTGGGGTACAATTCAGGATTAGGTATACAAGTTTGGGCCTCCCTTTGGTCCTCACCTGGCTTAAGATCAGGTACACTTGCTGATGTTGTGCCTCCCACCCCCAACACCCCACACTCTGGCAGTATCGCGCTACTGCCAATCCCTTTCTTATAATATTATGGTAAATGTTAAGGGTCCACTTATGAGTGAGATCATGTGGTACTCTGTTCATTGTTTCTTTGATAGATCACTGAGTATTATTGACTAAATCCATCCAAGTTGCTGTGAAGTCCGTATGTTTGTCCTTCTTTATGGCTGTGTAATATTACATTGTGTATATGTACCACATTTTTAAAATCCAGCCCAGTTCAATGGGCAGCATGATTGGTTCCATGTTTTTGCTATTGTGAATAGTCCTGCAACAAACATGCATGTGTAGGTATCTTTTTTGTAGAATGCTTTGAGTTTCGCTCACCACTGCAGCATGAGAGACACTTCCAGCTCCTGGCTTTGCCTCACCACTTTAGCACTTGGCAGGGCACTGGCAGCAAGAACTGTGGTAGGAGTCCAGAGACAAAGTCCCACGGAAGAGGACAAGAGAGGCACCCCACCACCATCTTGAAGGCGGGGCAGGAAAGAGGAAAGTGCTCACCATGGAGCAACAGATCCTATCTCTGTGACTGGCGGACCAACTACTCAGGAATTGATTGTGACCCAGAGAGAATATTCTGAAAGCACAAACTTTGGAGGGACCTGATGAGTGCTGAGTTCCAGGCGCTCCACCCCCTACCCTGATCCAGCCACGGGACAAAGGGTGCGACCAGAAAGGGATGAGGAAAAACTCCAAAGAGATCAGTGGTGAGTTCGGGGCTGACCTAAACTCCCTCCACCCCAACAATCCTCTGAACATCAGACCACACAGCTGGGCCACTACTGAGAGGAACAAACCCAGGTGGAGCTTGGACATCAGTTGCAACAGGAGAACTCCATTCCAGGATAGGCCTGGCTGGGGCACCCCCTCTGAGTACATCCCTGGGGAAGAGATAATGTCATACCTCCCCTTGGGAGGAGATCTCCCTGACAATACAAGCATGGGAGAGGAGGACTGCAGCCCCACCCACCTCCACTGCCCCTCCTGCTCCCTGTTTGGACACTGAAGAGAGTAACAGAGGTGTCTCTGCAGGAGAGAACTGATTAGAGGAACAACTAGAGACAGAAGGCAGGGTTTTTTTTAAATTTTCAATTAATAAAAAATTTTTTGAAGTTTTTTGACTGTCTGCTAGTTCATCTATTTTAAAAATATTTTTCCTTTGTGCATGAATGTGTATGTGAGGGTTTGATACCCCTCTGCATTCCCCCCAATTTTTTTTCTTTTCTTTTTTTGTTTCTTATTTTATTTGTCCTTTTCTGTTTATGTGTACATGTGAATGGTTGAGTGTTCGTCTTTCAATTTTGTTGTGGTCGTTGGTTTGTTTTTGCTCTTTTGTTCTTCTAGGTTTTTTGTTTTCATTTCTTATAGTTTAAGGTGTGTGTCAATAAAGGTGTGAGGGTTCAACCTGAATTTCTTTCTTTTTTTTTCCTCTGTCTTTCTGCTTTTCTTCTCTATTCACTTTGTGCTGGGAGTGTGTGTGTGTGTGTGTGTGTGTGTGTTTAGTTTTCTTTTTTTATTGTTATTTGTTTTGTTTCACTTTGTTATTATTCCAGTTTGTTTTGGAGTGTGTATATGTCTGTGTGTGTGAGTTCAATTGTTTTTGCATTGGTTTCTCCTTTACATAGTCATATGGGGGAGTCAGTCTCAGGAAACACATACCATAATAAGTGAACATTGCAATTTGCAAGTAATTTCTGAATCCTAGTGCCCCATCCCCTATTTTATTTGAATTTCAAAAACTACAAGAGATAGGAAAGCTTCCCATCCACCATCCAATTTCAAATAGGACAAATCCAGAGCCTGGATCAGGGAAGAACAGAGGACTGAGCAAACACCAGAAGAGCAAATACCAGAAGAGAAAGTCTCTCCCACTTACACTGAATATCAGAACTAAAGAGAAAAACAAGAGACCTGTCACAAATGAGAAAACTCAAAGATCTCAGGCAATGTCAAGTGTGCCAAAGATAAAACTCCTTAAAAATCAGACTTTGGCCGGGCTCGGTGGCTCAGCCTGTAACCCCGCGCCTTTGAGAGGCTGAGGTGACTGGATTGCCTGAGCCCGTGGGTTCGAGACCCACCTGGGCAGCGAGACCTCATCTCTACAATAATTCAAAAAATCAGCCGGGCGTGGTAGCACATGCCTGTAATTCCGGCTACTCAGAAGGCTGAGGCGGAAGGATCGCCGGAGCCCAGCAGGCGAGGCTGTGGTGGCCAGGAGTGGCCACTGCACTCCAGTCTGGGTGACCGAGTGAGACTCCAACTCAAAAAAAAAAAAAAATCAGACCTTGGAGCCCAAACAATGGAAGCCACCACAACTGGCCCCAGGATATGACAGGGATTAGGGAATGAATGGAAAGAATGAATAAGACTCAAGAAAGACAAGATGCAACACTGAAAGAACTTGTAACAGAGATCTTGGATTCATCTTGTTATTTATTTCATCCAGGAAATAAATAACAAAATGACAAGCATGGAAAGTAGAAATAATCTAGCTGAAGAAAGAATCTCAGAACTTGAAGACCAGAGCATAGACTTAACCAGGTCTGTAAAAAACGTAGAAAGAAGACTCAGAAAGAAAGAACAAAGCCTATAAGAGATGTGTGATTATGTCAATAGTCCAAACCTATGCCTGATCGGAATCCCAGAAAAAGAAAGAGAAATGGAGAACAACTTGGAGCAAGTATTCTGGGAGGTAATCCAAGAAAACTTTTCCCGTCTCACTAGAGATGTGACCAGCCAAGAAAAAGAGATACACAGGACCCCGACAAGACATCATATGAGAAGACCAGTCCCTAGAGACATATTAATTCACCTAGACAAAGTAGGCCCAAAAGAACAAAATCCTAAAGGCAACAAGAAAGAAATGTCAGATGACCTACTAGGGAAAATCAATCAGAATAGCAGCAGACATATCAGCAGAAACACTATAAGCAAGAAGGGATTGGAGCCCTATATTGAAAGTCCTCAAAGATAAACAATTTCAACCAAGAATTTCCTACCAAGCCAAATTCAGCCTCATCAGTGATGGAGAATTAAAATCCTTCCCCGACATCTATCCCTATGAGATTATGCAGCTTCCAGGCCACTCTAAAGGAGACACTTAAAAAGATATTAAGCACAGAAGAAAGAAAAAAAAAAAGAATGACCACACACTTCCCAAGAGAACAGCACACCACAGAATCAACAGAGAATACAGTGCAATAAGAAACTTGAAAACACACACATACATTAACCCCAAAGCCAACAGAAAACAAACAAACCTTTATAACAAGAAAAAACTTTATAAGAACTTCATGACAGGGATAAACAATCACGTTTCAATAATTAGCCTAAATGTAAATGGACTAAATGCACCACCGAAAAGACACAGAATGAAAAACTGGATAAGGAACCATGATCCAATTATTTGCTGTATCCAGGAGACTCATCTCACTACAAGGGATGCACACAGACTCAAAGTTAAAGAATGGAAAATGAGTTGCCAGGCAAATGAATCACAAAAAAGGCAGAAGTTGTGATCTTAATATCAGATAAAACAACCTTTAAGCTATCAAAAATTTTAAAAGATGCAAAAGGACACTACATAATGATA
>NW_007253579.1:381171-423104 GCF_000164805.1 Carlito syrichta | reverse complement strand
CTGACAACCCTAGATAGATCATCAAGGCAAAAAATCAACAAGGAGATCCAAAACCTAAACTTGACACTTGACCAAATGGACTTAATAGATACCTACAGATTATTCCACCCAACAACCACAGAATATACATTCTACTCATCACCACACAGAATGTACTCTAAGATCGATCACATCCTTGGCCATCAATCAAGCATAAACAAATTCCATAAGTTTGAGATCTTATCATGCACACTCTCAGACCACAGTGGAGAAAAATAAATATCAACACCAACAACATTTCCCCAAAGACTACAAAGACATGGACACTAAAGAGCATAATGCTGAACAACTCCTGGGTCAACAATGAAATCAAAGCAGAAATTAAAAGATTCCTGGAAACAAATGAAAATGAAGAAACATCTTACCAAAATCTCAGGGATGCCATGAAATCAGTTCTAAGAGGGAAATTTATATCTCTAGGAGCACACATCAAGAAAATGGAAAGATCACAAGTGGAGAGCCTAACAAGTCACCTAAGGGAGCTGGAAAGAGAAGGCCATCAAAACTGCAACTTTAGCAGAAGAATCCAAATCATCAAAATAAGAGCCGAAATATGGGACATAGAAGACAAAAATATCATAGAAAGCATCAACAAAACAAAAAGTTGGTTTTTTGAAAGAATTAATAAGATTGATGGACCCTGAGCCAGAATGACCAAGAAAAAGAGAGAAAAAGTCCAAATAAACACAATCAGAAATACAAAATATCAAATCACAACTGACCCCAAAGAAATACAAAAGATTATCAGAGATTACTAATGTACACCTATATGGAAACAAGCTTGATAACCTAAATGAAATGGAGGACTTTCTGACATCACACAACCTCCCCAGGTTGAAATAAAAAGACATTGAGACACTTAGTAGACCAATAACAACCCAGGAAATTGACTCTGTCATACAAAAACCACCTACAAAAAAAGCCCTGGACCGGATGACTTTCAGGAAGAATTCTACAAAATGTACAAGGAGGAGTTGATACCAATCCTATTGAAAGTATTCCAGGCAATTGAGAAAGATGGCATTCTCCTCAAAAAATTTTACAAAGCTAACGTCACACTGATACCCAAACCAGGTAAAGTTCCAACAGAAAAGAGAACTAGCTGGGCTCAGTGGCTAAGCCTGTAATCCCGTGCTTTGGGAGGCCGAGGTAAGTGAATTGCCTGAGCCCGCGGGTTCGAGACCTGCCTGGGCAACTTGGCGAGACCTCATCTCTACAATAAATCAAAAAATAAAATAAAATTAGCTGGGCATGGTAGGGCGCACCTGTAGTTCCAGCTACTTGGAAGGCTGAGGCAGAAGGATCACCAGAGCCCAGCAGATCGAGGCTGTGGTGGCCGGGAGTGGCCACTGCACTCCAGTCTGGGTGACAGAGTGAGACTCCAACTCAAAAAAATGAAATAAAAAAAGAGAACTACAGGCCAATATCCCTTATGAACATAGATGCAAAAATCCTCAACAAGATTCTAGCAAATTGGATCCAAAATCACATCTCAAAAATCATCCACCATGACAAAGTAGGCTTCATGCCCAGGATACAGGGCTGGGTCAACATTCGCAAGACCATAAATGTAATTAAATACATCAACAGACGTAAAAACAAGAACCACATGATTATATCATTAGATGCAGAAAAGATTTTTATAAAATCCAGCATCCCTTCTTGATTAAAAAAAAAAAACTCAAACATCTAGGTATAGAAGGAACATACCTCAAGATAGTAAGTGCCATCTATGATAAACCCACAGCTAACATATTGCTAAATGGACAGAAACTGGAAATATTTTTCCTGAAAACTGAAACAAGACAAAGTTGCCCACTCTCACCCCTCCTGTTCAACACTGTTTTGGAAGTCCTAGCTCAGGCAGTTAGACAAGAGAAGGAAATCAGGGGTATCCAAATAGGAAAAGAGGCAGTCAAGTTATCCCTCTTTGCTGATGATATGATCTTGAAAATCCAAGAGAATCTGTCAAAAACCTTCTTGCACTAATAAAGGACTTTGGTAAAGTCTCAGGATACAAAATAAATGTGCAAAAGACAGTTGCATTCCTATACACCAACAACAAGCAGGCAGAGACCCAATTAAAAACACAACCCCATTCACAATAGCCACAAAAAACATTAAATACCTCGGCATCTTCCTAACCAAAGAAGTGAAAGACCTTTACAATGAGAACTACAAAACACTGCTCAAAGAAATCCAAGAAGACACAAACAAATGGAAAAATATTCCATGCTCATGGATAAGAAGAATCAACATTGTTAAAATGTCCATCCTTCCAAAGGTAATCTACAGATTCAATGCAATGCCCATTAATTTACCAACATCATCATTCTCAGACCTGGAAATGACAATACAGAAATTCATATGGATATATAAATGATCATGAATAGCCAAAACAAACGTTAGCAAAAGAAACTAAGCAGGAAGTATCACACATCCAGACTTCAAACTTAACTATAAGGCTACAGTAATCAAAACAGCCTGGTATTAGTACAAAAACAGGCATGTAGACCAATGGAACAGAATTGAGATTCTGGAAGCCAAGCCTCAATTTCTCAACAAACTCATCTTTGACAAAGCTTCCAACAACAGCACTGGGGAGAGGAGAACTTATTCAGTAAATAGTTCTGGGAAAACTGACTGGTCACATGCAGAAGATTGAGATAGGACCCCTACCTATCCCCATACACAAAAATCAACTCTAAATGGATCAAATACCTAAACATAAAACCTCAAACTATAAGAATCTTAGAAAATGCAGGGAGCCGGGCTCGGTGGCTCAGCCTGTAATCCCGTGTGTTTGGGAGGCTGAGGTGAGTGAATTGCCTGAGCCTGGGCAGCGAGACCTCATCTCTACAATAAATCAAAAAATCAGCCAGGCGTGGTAGCGCATGCCTGTAATTCTGGCTACTTGGAAGGCTGAGGCGGAAGGATCGCCGGAGCCCAGCAGGTTGAGGCTGCGGTGGCCGGAAGCGGCCACTGCACTCCAGTCTGGGTGACCGAGTGAGACTCCAACTCAAAAAAAAGAAAAAGAAAATGCAGGGGACACTCTTATGGAAATTAGAACTGGCAATCAATTCCTATTCAGAACCCTAAATGCCAATACCTTAAGAAATAAGATAGACAAGTGGGACCTCATCAAACTAATGAGTTTCTGAAAAGCAAAAGAAACCATCAAGAGAGCAGGGAGACACCCCACAGTATGGGGAAAAATATTTGCCAATTGTATATCTGACAAAGGCCTAACAGCTAGGATCTACAAGGAACCCAAACACACCAAAAGGAAAAAAACAAACAGCCCCATTTAAAAGTGGACAAAAGACAAGAATAAACACTTCTCAAAAGAAGATATATGGGCAGCCAGCAGGCATATGAAAAAGTGCTCAGCCTCACTCATCAAGAGAAATCAAATCAAAACCACATTGAGATACCACCTAACCCAGTAAGAATGGCCATCATTAATAAAACAAGTAATAACAGATACTGGCAAGGATGCGGAGAAAAAGGAATGCTTCTACACTGCTGCTGGGAATGCAAACTTGTGCAACCTCTTTGGAAGACAGTGTGGTGATTTCTGAAAGAACTAGAAATTGACCTTCCATATATATGACCCAGCAATTCCCCTATTGGGAATATACCCAGATAAACTCAAATCATTGTACAAAAAAAGACACATGCAGACATATGTTTGTTGCAGCTCTATTCACAATAGCAAAAACATGAACCAACCATGTTGCCCATCAAAGCTGGACTGGATAAAAAAATGTGGTACATATACACAATGGAATATTATGCAGTCATAAAGAAGGGCAATCATGTGGACTTCGCAGCAACTTTGGTGGATTTGGAGTCTATCATACTCAGTGATCTATCACAGAAACATATTACAGAGTACCATATGTTTTCACTCATAAGTTGACCTTGAACAATTACAATACTATAAGAAAGAGATTGGCAGTAGTGGGAAGCTGTTGAGGGGGGCAGTGGAATTGGCAGTTGAGGAAAACTGCTAGGGGAGGGCGGGGCATACCTCATCAACAAGGGTATCTGCATAATCAATGTTTGTTTACCTAACCCTGAATTGTACCCTACATCTTTATAATTTTAAAAAAAGATGACTAATTAGCCAAAGACTAATGGGAAAAATGCCTAATATTTGAAGAGAGGAGACCACCATTGAAAAGATCCCATCCTGGCTTAAAAGAGTGCTTCAATCACTGTGAGTAAGAAACCTGCTCATGGAGAATTTGAAGTTCATCCTGACACCTCTAAAAGGACTTTGAGGATTTCTAGACTAAACCTCAAGGCTGTATACAGGACTGGCCAATTTTCGGAAGCATTAAACAAGGTTCCATATAGAAGAGGTGGAATGATTACCTCAATAATCCTGAGATTTAAGTTGTAAGCACTTTGCTTTTTGGCTAAGAAATTCTCATTTGGGACAGCAATACTAGATGAGAGCACACACATAGATCCCCAAGATGACAGTCTCCAATCTACAGAAACAAACAATGACTTACTTGTAACTCTCTTTGGTACTGCAACCACCCCTGCTTGAGTCTCTCCTTCTCAGAACCATTAACCTAGTTCGTACAACTTAGTGTGCTATGGACTTGCCCTACACTCTCTTCTTGGCTATGATTATTGTTCTTATCAAACCTGAATTTTGCCAACACTCCTGCCATTGCCTGACTCATTCTCCTTCCCCTTCCATCTGTTCTAATTGACTCAGAACAACAATCTCAAACTGAATCCTGCAATATCTCTCATCAATCAAGGCTAAAAACTTGAACTCACCAAAAATTATTTAGAAGAATATGTCAACACAGTAATGTAAAGTTCATTTTACAAAATGCAAAGTAGCTGTTTTACGTAAACACTAAAAGTCTCATTTTGCTAATGAACTCATAGATATGTTCCTTTGAGAAATGGTTCAGTAGCGCTCTTCTGTTTCTTCCAATTAGTAGTCATTAATGTACTATAATATTTCCTTGAGAAAGAATATTAAAGGGGCTAGAACAATGTCACCCGAGGCAGAACTTCTAAATTCACAAGCTATGTCAAAACCAATCATTTTGGGATCAAGCATTCAGTTAGTCTCATCACTGGGTACCATGATTCTTAATCTTCAAGATAAGGATCATAAATTTAGATGCACTCCAAGATAATCAGTTATCCTTTTTGGGGAGGAAGGAGGTTCAGGGCAATTCAGATTTTCTGTAGTTTACTAACAATGAAATGGGCATGTAAAAAGATATCATTCAACCAAAATATGATCATTTGAAAGCCAGTGATGGTCTGTCTTCTCTAATGCAATCCAGAGCCTTTCTCAGCTTTTGTTCTTAATAATATCATATAAGCATAGTATTTTATAGTGCATAGACTTGAAAATAAATTATTGGATAATTCTTAAAAAAAAAAAAAGAATGCTTTGAGTTTCTCTGGGTATATTCCCAATAGGGGGATTGCTGGGTCATATGGAAGGTCAATTTCTAGTTCTTTTAGGAATTGCCACATTGTTTTCCATAAGGATTGAACTAGATTGCATTCTCACCAGCAGTGTAGAAGCATTCTCTTTTCTCTGCATCCTCACCAGCATCTGTTTTATTAATGATGACCGTTCTTACTGGGGTTAGGTGGTATCCCATTGTGATTTTTATTTGCATTTCTCTTATGATTAGTGAGGCCAAACACTTCCATGTGTCTGTTGACTGCCTGTATATCTTCTTTAGAGAAGTGTCTATTCATATCTTTTGCCCACTTTTTAATGGGACTGTTTGTTTTTTTCCTTTTGGCACATTTGTGTTCCTTGAAGATCCTGGATGTTAGGTCTTTGTCAGATACACAGTTGCCAAATATTTTTTCCCATTCTGTGGGCTGTCTCCCATTCTCTTGATGGTTTCATTTGCTTTACAGAAGTTTATCCGTTTAATGAGGTCCCACTTGTCTGTCTAATCTCATATGGTGTGGACACCAGGGGTTTTGATCAGGAATTGGTTGCCTACTTCAATTTCTGTAAGGGTATCTCCTGCATTCTTCAAGATAGTTTGAGGGTTTTTTGTTTGTTTGTTTGTTCGTTTTGTTTTTTGAGTTGGAGTCTCACTCTATCACCCAGGCTGGAGTGCAGTGGCACACTCATGGTCACCCCAGCATCAATCTGCTGGGCTCTGGAAATCCTTCTGCCTCAGCCTTCCAAGTAGCTGGAACTACAGGCACGTGCTACCATGCCCGGTTAATTTTTGATTTATTGTAGAGATGAGGTCTTGCCAAGTTGCCCTGGTTGGTCTTGAACCCATGGACTCAGACAATCCACTTGCCTCGGCCTCCCAAAGTGCTGGGATTACAGGCTGAGTCACTGAGTTCAGCCTTGAGGTTTTAGGTCTTTGACCCCTTTAGAAGTGACTTTTGTATATTGTGATAGGTAGGGGTCCTGTTTCAATCTTCTGCATTGGTTAGCCAGTTTTCTCAGCACCATTTACTGAATAGGTTCTCCTCTCCTCAATGGTTGTTGGTGGAGGCTTTGTTGAAGATGAGTTGGTTGCAGAATTGAGGTTTTGCTTGCAGAGCTTCTATCCTATTCCATTGGTCGATATGCCTGACCTTGTACCAATAACAGACTGTTTTGATTATTGCAGCGTTATAGTAAAGTTAAAATTTGGAAGTGTGATACCTCCTGCTTTGTTTCTTTTGCTTGGGATTTTTTTGGCTCTCATGGTTGTTTATGTTTCCATTTTAATTTCTGTAATGTCATTTCCAGGTCTGAGAATAATGATGTTGGTAATTTAATTGGGATCGCATTGAATCTGTAGATAGTCTTTGGTAGGATGGGCACCTTAGCAATGTTTATTCTTCTTATCCATGAGCATGGAATATTTTCCATTTGTTTGTTCCTTGTTGGATTTCTTTGAGCAATGTTTTGTAGTTTTCATTGCAATGATCTTTCACTTCTCTGGTTAGGAAGATGCTGAGGTGTTTCTTTTTTTGTGGCTATTGTGAATGGGATTATGCTTTTTATATTGTTCTCTGCCTGTTTGTTGTTGGTGTATAAGAACACATCTGTCTTTTGCATATTTATTTTGTACTCTGAGACTTTGCCAAAGTCCTTTATTAGTTCAAGGAGATTTTTGACAGAATATCTTGGATTTTCTTTTTCTTTTTTTTTAAAGCAGGATTTATTGAGAGGATAGCAAAGCTTCCACAGTGGGAGGAGTCCTGAAGGGGTTGTCCAGATTCTCTTGGATTTTCAGGGTAAAGTACCATATCATCAGCAAAGAAGGATAACTTTTCTTCTTCTTTTCCTATTTGGAGACACCTGATTTCCTTCTCTTGTCTAATCACTATTGATAGGACTTCCAGCACAACTTTGAATAGGAGGGGTGAGAGTGGGCAGCCTTGTCTTGTTACAGTTTTCAGGGAAAATGCTTCCAGTTTCTGTCCATTCAGCAATATGCTGACTGTGTGTTTATTATAGATGGTGCTTACTATTTTGAAGTATGTTCCATCCATGCCTAGGTGTTCAATGGTTTTTCTCAAGAAGGGATTTTATCAAAGGCTTTTTCTGCATCTAATGATATAGTCCTGTGGTTCTTGTTTTTACATCTCTTAACATAATTAATTACGGATGTTGAACCAGCCCTGCGTCCCAGGGATGAAGCCTACTTGGTCATCCAAGTAGGTGGATGATTTTTGAGATGTGGTGTTGGATCCAATTTGCTAGAATCTTGTTAAGAATTTTTGCATCAATGTTAATTAGGGATATTGTCCAATAGTTCTCTTTTTTGTTGTATTATTATCCAGTTTGGGTATTAGTAAGATGTTGGCTTCATAAAATGATTTGGGAAGAATTCCATCTTTCTCAATTTTCTGGAGTACTTTCAGTAGGATTGGTTTCAGCTCCTCCTTGTATTTTGTAGAAGTCTGCTGGAAAGTCATCTGGTCCAGGGAATTTTTTTGTAGGTAGTTTTCTTATGAGGAGTCTATTTCCTGGGTTGTTATTGGTCTATTTTGTGTCCCAATGTCTTCCTGTTTCAACCTTGGGAGATTGTGTGATGTCAGAAAGTCCTCCATTTCATTTAGGTTATCAAATTTGTTTTTATACAGATATGCATCGTAGTCTCTGACATTCTTTTGTATTTCTTCAGGGTCAGCTGTGTTTTGATCTTTTGCTTTTCTGATTGTGTTTATTTGGGGTTTTCTCTCTTTTTTTCTTGGTCAGTCAGGCAAGGGGGTCCATAAATCTTGTTTATTCTTTCAAAGAACCAGCTTTTTGCTTTGTTTATTTTTGTCAATTATATTTTTGTCTTCTATTGTCCCATATTTGGGCTTTTACTTTGGTTATCTGGATTCTTCTGCTAAAGGTAAGATTTTGGTGACCTTGTCTTCCCAGCTCCCTTAGGTGATTTGTTAGGTTGATTACTTGTGACCTTTCCATTTTCTTGATGTGTGTTTGTAGAGACATAAATTCCTCACTTAGAACTGATTTCATGGCATCGAAGAGGTTTGGATAAAATGTTTCTTCATTTTCATTTGTTTCCAGGAATCTTATAATTTCAGTTTTGGTTTCTGTATTGACCTAGTAATTGTTCGGCATCATACTGTTTAGTGTCTCCATCTTTGTGGTTTTGAGGGAAATTTTGTTGGCCTTGATATTTATTTTTATTCCACTGTGGTGAGGAGATGCATGTCAGAATTTTGATCTTATGAAATTTGTTAATGCTTGATTTGTGGATGAGGATGTGATCAATCTTGGAGTGTATTTCATGTGGTAATGAATAGAATGTATATTCTATGATTGCAGGGTGAAGTGTTCTGTAGGTATCTATTAAGTCCATTTGGCCAAGCGTCAAGTTGACGTTCTAGATCTGTTTATTTTTTGCCTCGATAATCTATCTAGCATTGTTAGTGGAGTATTTACGTCCCCAACTATAATAGTATTATAGTCAATTTTTTTTTAAGTTTACTTAGTAGTCAGTGCTCCTGTATTGGGTGCATATATATTTGGGATGGATATTTCGTGTCCTTTCATATCTTTTTAAAGTTTTGATAGCTTAAAGGTTTTTTTTGTCTGATATTAAGATTGTGACTCCTGCCTTATTTTATAATCCATTTGCCTGGAAATTTATTTCCCATCCTCTAACTTTGAGTCTGTGTGCATCCCTTTTCATCCAGTTTTCCATTCTGTGCCTTTTCAGTGGTGCATTTAGTCTATTCACATTCAGGCTGGTTATTGAAATGTGATTGTTTATTCTTGTCATGAGGTTCTTGTAAAGTTTTTTCTTTGTTTTCCTTCAACTTTTGACTTGATGTACATGTGTGTTTTCATGTTTACAATCACAATCTGTTCTCTGTTGATTCTGTGTTCTCCTGTTCTCTTGGGAAGTGTGTGATCATTCTTTTTTTTTCTTTCTTTCTTCTGCATTTAATTTCTTTTTAAGCCTCTCCTGTAGAACTGGTCTGGAAGCTGCATAATCTCTTAGGCATTGGATATATGAGAAGGATTTTAATTCTCCATTGCTGATGACACTAAGCTTCACTAGGTAGGAAATTACTGGTTGAAATAGTTCATACCTGAGGACTTTGAATTTTGGACTCCAGTCTCTTCTAGCTTGTAGTGTTTCTGCCAATAGTTCTGCTGCTATTCTGTTTGGTTTTTCCCTGGTAGATAGTCTGAACTTTCTTTCTTGATGTTTTTTCTTTTTTTCTTTTGTATCTACTTTGTGTAGGCCAATTATTATGTGTCTAGGAGTTGGCCTTCTTGTTTGTTGTCTTGTAGAGTTTCTTTGTATCTCTTGTGTTTCCATGGTCACATCTCTGGTGAAATTGGGAAAGTTTTCTTGGATAACCTCCGAGAATACTTACTCCAAGGTGTACTCCATTTCCCTTTCTTCTTCTGGGATACCAGTCAGGTGTAGGTTCAGCCTCTTGATATAATCACACATCTCTTAGAGACTTTGTTTCTTTCTTTCTGAGTTTTCTTTCTATGTCTTTTACAGATCAGGTTAATCCCATGTTTTGGTCTTCAAGTTCTGAGATTCTCTCTTCTGCTCAGTTAATTCTGCTTTCCATGCTTGTCATCTTGTTATTTATTTCCTGGATGAAATTTTTTATGGCCAAAATCTCTGTTACAAATTCTTTCAGTGTTCCATCTTGTCTTTCTTGAGTCTTATTCACTCTTTCCATCCATTCCCTAATCTCTGTTGTATTCTGGGGCCAGTCAGTGGTGACTTCCATTGTTTGGGCTCTGAGGTCTGATTTTTCATGTGTTTTCTCTTTGTTACACTGGGTATTATCTGTGTTCTTCAGTTGATATTTTTTCCTCATTTTTGACAGATCTTTTTTCTCTTTAGCTCCATTTTTCAGTAACAGTAGGGGACCCTTTCACTTCTGATGTTTGCTCGGCCCTCTATTTTTTCCTGATCAGGGCTCAGAATTTGTTCTATTTTGAAACAGGGCTGTGTGGGGAAAGCTTTGCTGTCTCTTGTAGTGTTGAGAGTTGAATAAGATGGAGAATGGGGAGTTAGGATTCAGAAACAACTTGCATATCACAATGATTGTGATATGGGTTTCCTGAGACCCACTTTCCACAATGATGATGCAATGGGACTTCTCTGAGTCCAAGATACAGTAACAGCAACGACGAGACAGAGAAAAGTAGAATGAAATAAGATGGACAAAATAAATAAATAAATAAATAAATAAATAAATAAATAAATAACAGAGGAAAACAAAGGCAGAAACGAGTGCAAAAAATAATTGAACACACACCAACTAAAACCAAAACGAAGTGAAAAAAATTTAAAAAGAAAAAACAGGAAAACTGAACACACACATACATGCACATGCACACTCAACACAAAATGGAAAAAAGAAAAGAGAAAAAAAGGAATTCATATTGAACTCTCACATATACATTCACACACACATTAAACTAAAAAAAGAGGAGAACAAAAGAATCCAAAAAGAGCAAACAAAACCCTGAAAGATGAACACTGAAATTATCCACATGCACACATAAACAGAAAACAAAAAATGAAAGAAAAAAAGAAGTGGGGAGGGAATTCAGATCAAACCCTCCCATACACATTCGTGCACAAAGGAAAAATTTTTTTTAAAAATTCAACAAACAAAGAAAAAAACCTCAAAAACAGCCTGCCCTCTTGTGGCAGGTCCTGAAATTGTTCCTCTCAGTTGCTCACAGGTAAGCTCCTCTGCTGTCTCCTGCAGAGCTGCAGCCTCATTCACAATCTTCCCAGTGGCCCTGGGGAAGGAGGAGAAGGTGTTGGAGATGGGTGGGGCTTTATCCTCCCCTCCCACTCTTGTATAGACAGGGGAATCCTCCTCCCCAGTGGGGAAGTGTGGGATTGTCTCTTGCAGGTGTTGGTGGGGAGTACCCTAGCCAGGTTTATCCTGGAATAGAGTCCTTCTATGGCAGCTGACATCCAGGTTCTGCCTGGGTTCAGGGTTCATCTTTCTCAGTCATGCCCTAGACATGTGGGTCTGACATTCAGAGAACTGCAGGGGAAAAGGGGGTTGGGTCAGCCCCAGACTCACCACTGAACTCTTTGGGAGGGTCTTCCTCATTCTTTTCTGTCACACCCTTTGTCCCATGGCTGAATCAGGGTAGGGGGTGGGGTGCCTGAGACTCAGCACTTGTCCTGTCACTCCAGAGTTTGTGCTTTTAGGATATTCCCTCTGGGTCATGATCAACCCCTGTGTATTTAACCCGCCATCACAGAGATTGGGTCGTCAGTCCATGGTGAGCAAGCAGGAGCACTTCCCTACCCAGTTTTCAAGATGGTGGCAGGGTGCCTGTATCTTCTTCTCCAGTGAGGCTCTACCTCTGGGTTCCCTTGCTGTACTCCCTCTGTGACCCTTAAGAGATGAAATTGAGGCAGACCCTAGAGCTCCTAATCACTCCTGGCAGCTTCTTCCCAGGACAGGCTTTGCTGATTTTTAAAAAATGGTACTCAGTTTCTGCACCTTGGGTAGTGCTAGGGTCCAAGTAGAGCAGCTGCAGCATCAGCCACTTCACCAGGAGAGTCCTGGTCACTTGCTCCCGAGTCCCCATTCAATCAGTCACTCACACATCCACTAACTCACAGACATGTATGCAAAATTTTTCATACACTCCCTCACTCACATTGGGACTTGCATAGTCTGATGGCCTCTGCCATCATCTTCCCAGCAAGTTGAGGGTTTAACTTAGATAATATTGCTATTAGATTTTAGAACATTTTTATGGGATTCAATATATTTTCATGTAATTTGTTTCACTTTGTAGTCATAACAGTATTTCTCAGTTTCCACAAAATAAGACATTATGATAACAATATAACTAGAGCAAAACTACTTTTTTTTTAAACCCGTGGCTCCTTCTATGATGCCATTTCTGTAGCCAATGTCTGCAAAGGGGACATTTGTTAGGCACTATTTTTATTAACAAACAAATGTTCCAGCTCAATTGGTTTCTGGGCTAATGAATTTAACTTGACAAGAAAATTAATCAGCTCTACTAGATTTCTAAATTATTCCTTGCATCTTTATTTATTTTTCAGCATGCATTCACTTTTCCACATACTGGAGTCACTGGGGCTTTTTAAGCTACTTCAGGCAATGAGACAGACTCCATCATTAACCTCAAGGCCTCTCTTGAGTTCATGGTTGGGTTATTTATATGCTGGACTGAAGGTTTTACGGATTCATGCCCAGCCCCCGGCATAACCACTAGTTGGTTATGCTTAAGTGACGTTTGTATACACAGAAGTCTTTGTTTGCTCAAGTGACTTTTGTATACACAGAAACAGCCTTGAGAAATGGAAATGTAGACAAACAAAAACCACTGGGAGAGAGAGGATCTCCCAAAGCTGACAGCAAACCAGTGATAGCAGCTCCAGGTAAAATTTGCTCTGAAAGGGCTCAAACCTACCTTGTCATCACACCTAAACAGCAAGCATCAAAATTAATTTGAGACATCCATGGGTTCACCTGGCTCAGGAAGCATGTCCCTTCTTGGAATAATAATGTGACACTAATGTGTGGCAAGAGAAGACTTCCATCCAATAAGACTCAAATGTAATATTGGGTCATCTTAAAAATAATTGAGAAAAATTCCTTTTATTTAATCTCTGCTAATTTAATAATCTAACATGGCTTCAGGTCAGATCAATTTTATTCTATCAATTTTTTGTTACCCCAACCCCCTCCCCAGATCTTTTTGGCTCATAAAAAAATTCAGAGAGTTATTATGGAGTTTGGAAAAGTATTTTTTTGTGGTTGCTATATACACAATACTTTAAGGTGATAATTTTATTTCAAAAAATATACCCTAATGAAATAGTCACAGGTAGATAATATTAATAATGATAATTAATGATCCCAGTGCTCAGTATTTATCGGGGATTAAGCTCAATGCATCATCTGCATCATTTATTCCATCTTCACAAAAACGCACTGAAATGAAGATTAGTGTTATACCCATTTTACAGATGAAAAAAGGAAGTTTGGAAAGGATAAGTACATTTCCAAGGTTACACAGCAAGCTGATGGATAAAGTAAGAACTTCTTGTTTATCTAATTCCTAATTACTATGATACATTGTTATGTTGTATATACCTATATATGACATATTCAAGTAAAATGTAAATGTAAAAAAAAGATTGGAAGGATATGTACTACACTTTTGATAGTATTCGGCTCTAAGTGGTGAGATGATTCTTATCTCCTTTTTATTTTCCAAATTTTCTTAAATAAAAATGTTTTACATTGCTCCTACACACACACACACACACACACACACACACACACACACACACACACACACACACGTTTCCCCTCTCCCTCTTGTCTCTGAGTATTTCTCCCCAAGTTCCCATTTCAGCACATGGCTGCACCCCTACCCCCAAACAAAACAGATAGCTAGGAGCTGTCCTTGAGTCCCTCTTTTGCTTTAGCTTCACAAACCTCATCAATAAGATTATATCCCCAAGTAAGTCTGTCAGTCATATCTTCTCTCTATTTCCAGGGACATTGCCATTATCTTTCCTGACTACTGCCACAGTCTTCACCATATGGCAGCAAGAGAGATCTTTAGAAAATGAAAACCACAATATGTGTCTTCTCTTAAAGTCCTTGGTGGCATCCATGCCCATCCCATTCCACTGTCCAAACTCTCTGGGTGTAGTTGATTCGTGCTTCCTTCTCTAATTTCTCCTCCTGCCATTTTCCCATTCTTCACTAGGATCTGTGAGGGCTTCCCTCCAGGACCTCAAGCATGCTAGAATTTTCTTTCTCATGTCTTATCCGTAGTCAGGAATCACTTCTCTTGCTTTTTGAGGAGAAGATTTAGTCAACTCCCACTCATTCTTCATGTGTCTCCTCATAAAATGCTCCCTGACCATCCTATAAAAACAGGCCCTCACATCCCATTAAACCTCCTTCAGAGCATTTTTTACAATTTAAAATTATGTCAGAGAGCTTCACTTTGTTTTCTTGTTCATCATCTGTCTCCTTCTGCATTAATTAGGATTCTCCAGAGAAAGAGAACTAATAGAATCTATAGAAGATACATAAGAAGAGATTTATGATGAGAATTGGCACACAAGATTACAGAGACTGAGAAATTCCATAATATTCCATCTTTGATCTGGAGAACCAGGAAAGCTTGTGATGCAATTTAATCCAAGGTCTGAGAATCTCATGGGGCTGTTGGGGTTGCTTATATAAGTCTTGAAATCTGAAGGCCCAAGAACCTCTGATGCCTGAGGGCAAGAGAAGATAGATGCCCCAGCTCAAGAAGAGAGATTTCACCTTTCTACTGCTTTTTTAGTCTATCTGGGCCCTAATGGATTGTGTGATGCCCACCCACACTCCTGAGGGCCCTCTGCTTTGCTGATGCAAATGCCTACCTCTTCTGGAAACACTGTCACAGGCATTCTCAGAAATAATGTTTTACCAGGTATTTGGGTGTTCATTAACCCAGTCAAGTTGACACATAAAATCAACCATCACATCTTCCAGATGGACACTCCATGAGAAGAGGTCTTGCCTATTTCATTTCATGGCCCACACAGTACCTGGTACCCAGTGGGTGCTCAGGAAGCAGTCATAACTAAAGTACAGTGAGTTGAAGACATGAGCTACCCCTGAAGTGAGTATGAAAAATTTCAAACCATTACAAACTTACTCTTTTAAACAAGGACTTACAGCTGAGTCCCCAGGAGCTGGACACCAACAGTATACCTGGGAGGCTTCTGAGTTAATATCTATGTAGTATATCTCATTTGCTGAAGCATACATAGTTAAAGTGTGATAATCTGAAACTTTCATATATATTAAAACTCATTAGTAACTTCAAAATTGTTCACAACTTTCACCAGTAAAATGTTTTTTTTTGAAATGACATATTTGATCACTGACATTGAATAACATTGTCAGGACATAGTGGTAATAAAAAAAGACAAGTTTTAGTCAGTTTTACTATTGTTTTTAGATTGTATTCAAATAAGGGATATTTCCTGATCAAGGACTGGCCTTTCTCACTGCTAAGATGCACTTGATACTCACTGGCATTGCACACCTTTAATAACTTTGGGCAGTGACTGTATACTGACTGTGAGTTCTTGGACAGCCACCCTGACTCTTGCTTTTCTCTTCTATAAAATGAGTATACAAATAGTTTCCTCATAGGATTGTTGTGATAATTAAATAAGAAGAAAGTTATAATATTTCAAATGCTCAGTACATAACATTACTTGCTTAACAGTAGAGATGGTCTTGTTTATCTTTTTATTTTCAGCAGTACCACATTGGCAGGAGCTTCATGGACATTTGTAAAAATGATTGAGTTGAATCTCTTACCTTTTTAGTCTCATTCGTGCCATGGGGGGGGTCCTTAAAACTCAGAAAATGCCTGAAGGCATGATGACAGGTGAGAAGTTGTCGCCACTAAACTTCCTTCAAGTTGTCCTGCAGACAGACACTGGTGGTTCCAAGGTTGGATCCTGGGTAGACAGCAAAAGAAAGGGCGTTATCTTTGGTTCTGGTATGGAAAGGGAACCCAGACCCTCACCTGCAGTATTTGATTTCACCTTGCTTCAGCTTTGACTGAAAAGGCAAAGTGAACAGAACTGAGATCTGAAGGCAGCTGGACATGAGTTCCAATTACAGTGCCTCTTATGAGCTGTGTGACTTGGGCATGGTACTCAACATTTCTGAACTTAGCTACTCTGTGAGGGTGACAGACCCACTTTAATTTAATTTCAAATCATCACACTTTAATTATATATGCTTCAGTAAATGATATATACTACATAGACATTAACTCAGAAGCCTCCCAGGTATACAGTTGGTGTCCAGCTCCTGAGGACTCAGAATTGTCATGAGAATGAAATAAAGCAGCACTGTATACTCAACGTGATGCCTAGAACAGTCAGTACTCTATGAATATTTGTCTGCTAATGTCTCATTTCAAGTCTTTTTTGTGTAAGTGTGGGAAGAGAATGGAAGAAGCAGGAAGGGGGAAAAAGAGAGAGAGGTTTGAAAGACAGATCATATAATATGATGTCTGCAGAACACAGCAGGTTTCTTGGAAAAATCATAAAGAGCAAGAAGCAGCATTCAGCCTAGGCTGTGTCCATGACCACGCATTCAACCCTGATGTTTGTAGATGGGGAAATTCTTGATCTGCAAATATTAGAGCAAGGCAAACGTGGCTTTCATGAGTGTTCTTCTGGGCTGCTTTCTGAGAAGTATTACTTTCTGCACCAACTTCCCACCTCCACGCCTGTTCCCTGGCCTCCAGAATGCGCCCCTCCCCTCCATGGCAGAGCCTGAATTGTTACCTGGGTGATGAAGATGTCCCTGGCTCAGAGTTTGCTGACTTGAGTCTGAATGGCTGGTCCGGGCTTAATGACCAGGGACTCTTGATGTTCAAGGGCAGCTTTGGCATCAAGGTGGAATAAAAACTGGCAGCCCCAAGGAGGTTTGCCCCTCCCCCTGCTATTCATTCTTAATTTCCATTTATTTTCAGTATCTCCAAGGCATCCAGTTCAGGGGCCACAGGGCTATTGGTCGTGGTATTTGATGGCATATCTATGACTTCAGAGGAGCCTTCTTAGAAATGGAATGCATATACCTGGATTCCAATCCTAGCTCTGCTACTTTGTTACATGACCTTGGATAAATCACTTCACTTCTCTGAAACTCAGTTCCTTTGAAAGGTAGAAGGAACAGGGAAGAGAGAAAAGAGAGTATGCTCTTGTATCTTTACTGCGTAACAAAACGATTCCAAGCCTTAGTGGCTTAAAACAATTTATTATTGTCTTTTATAATTCTATAGGGTGACTGGGCTCACTTGGGTGGCTCTTGCTTGGAGTGTCTGGAGACAGACAGTAATATGAAGTCATGACTAGGCTGGACAGCCAAGAAGAATCACTCATATGGCTGGCATTTGACGCTGGCTGTCCTCAGGAGCTCAGTTGAGGCTGTTCATTTAAACAAAAGAGAACATTTCACAGATGAGATCATTTCCACAAAAGAGATTATTCCAAGAAGCACAGGAAGAAGCTTCTAGGCTTCCTATAACCTAGTCTCAAAAGCTCCAGAACATGACTTTTGGCATATTTTCAAGCAAAGCAAGCCTAGGTTCAAAGGAAGGGGAAATAGATTTTATACTACTTGATGAAGTAGGGGCATGATCACAATGGAGAGGAGCATGCTAGATAGGAGATATTGAGGCAGTTATTTTTGTAAAAATGCTGTCTGTCACTCTAAGGCAAAAAGGTAGATGATCTTTGTACCCTGTCAAAGTAGAGAGGCAAACCTTGTCATTTCTGATCCAATGTGATTCTGTCTGCCTCCACCATCTGTAGCTCTGTGTGAATAGTGGATATAGTTTTAATCTGCTGACCTACATCTTTATTCACTGAGTACCCTCCTTAGAGGATGATACAGTGTCTCTCTTAAGCATCCACTGCAGGTTCATGGCCCCAACCCCTTGACCAGACATGGCATCCCCTTACTTGGTTGCTATTTAGGCCTTCTCCTTACTTTTGCGCCCCCTCTAATTTTCCATGTCTCTTCCATAGAACTCAGGAACCACTAAGATGTTCTTTCTTCTCTGAGGACTACGGAGAGCTGGGTATAAGATCAGGGATGTCCCCATTTTTTACCTGGACTCACTATACTTTTGTCCAGAATCTAAAATACTTCTGAAAGAAAAAATTCAGATGGGAAGCAGTCACCACTAACTATAGGAGCCATGCCTAGCTCTTAAACACCTTCTTGATGGCATTTATTAATTTTCTATACTGCATAAAAAATCACCACAACATGACAGCTTAAAACAATACTTATGTATTAGCTCGTAATTCTGTAGATCTAATGTCCAGGAAGCATTTACTGTGTTCTCTCCTCAGGCTATCACAAGATTGAATTCAATGTGCTGACCAGGATGAGCTCTCATTTGGAGGCTCTGGGGAAAATCTACTTTCAAGTTAATTCAGGTTCTTGGCAGAATTCAGTTCGTTGTGTTTGCAGGACTGAGGTCTTCGTTTTCTTGTTGGTTTTAGCCTGGTTCACTCTTAGTTTCTAAAGTCTGCCTTCAAACTTTGTCATGTGGACCTCATCTGACCTCTAGACGCAGATGTAAAGGTGATTAGTTCAGGCCCCAGGTGATCTTTCTATCTTAAGGCAAACTGATTTGGGGCCTTACTTATATCTAAAAAATTCCTTTCAATCAGCAACTAGGTTAGTGTTTGATTGGTAAACTGGGAGAAGGTGTGTGTACACCAGGGTCACAAAACCTTGGAGACCATCTCAGAATTCTGCCTACCATACTGGGCTTCACTCCTCTTGAATAGTAGCATCAATGAGGCTCTGCAATTGTGTCACATCCCGCTGGCAAGTGAGGAGCCCTCAGGCTCCAAAAGTAATTCTCTTAAAGCATCCCCTACCCAGCTTCTAGGAAGGAGAGGGGCCTCATACCGAACAAAGTTGACCATTGCCACAGCTCCCTCCTCTTCTGTGTTCCCTTATCCTCGTTTTCACAGCTAAGGGAGTGTTGGAGTGTGGTGACTGGTGAGGGTGGTGGGCTTAATCCTCCCACCTCTTAGGAAACCTTGGTCATGATCCTTGATCCTGGCATCTGCTGGAGGTTTTGTTTAGAATGTGAGCCACTGGAGACTCTTTGTCCCACAATGTCCAGATTCAGGAAAAGTCCCACTCGACTTCCTGTGACATTATTATTAAATGGGATACTGACTACCTTGGAAATGATATCCAGGGAAGTGAGGAAAAGACTATTTTTTCATTTTCACTTCTCGGGCCTTTAGAATATTAGCCTATTTTCTTTGCTTGGAGCAATTACTTTCTCTAGTTTTCACTTAGAATCTCTTATTCATCCTTCCTATTTTATCACTCTTCCAGTTTTTTCTGGAAGAAGTTACCATATCTTTCCTATATGCTCTCATGAACATGAACAACTTTTAAAGGAAATCAATAAGAGAATGAAAATAGAGACTATAACTTACAGAATTTAAAACCCAATTAATATAAAACAAAAAGGGAAAAGGAGAAAACTAGAAAAAGGAGAACAAAGAAAACTCTAAAGAGTATGACAGAAATAACTCTAAACAGATCATAACAACCATATATTAAAATTTTTCAGAAATACATAGAATGAGTACAAATAAAACTTGCATCTCATAGAAGACATAGTTTTAAAAAAAGAACATGGAAAATTTCAGAGTAAATGAATGGAGGGCAGGAAAAGAAGTAAATACTATCCAAAAACAAACGGTTGAGCCATATTATTATTATTATTATTTTTTATTTTTAGAGTTGTGAGGTACAATTCCAGGTGAGATATACAAATGGTCATTGTGTAGGTAAAGTCTGGGCCTCACTGGAGTCCCTACTTCACCTGGTTTGAGATCAGGTACGCTTATTGATGAGGTGTGTTCCCCTTCCCTTCTCTGGCAGTTTCCCACTACTGACAATCTCGTTCTTATAGTATTATGATAATTGTTCAGGGTCCACTTATGAGTAAGAACATGTGATACTCAGTTCTTTGTTTCTATGATAGATCACTGAGTATTATAGAATCTAAGTCCATCCAAGTTGCTGCAAAGTACATAATTTTGTCCTTCTTTGTGGCTAAGTAATAGTCCATCATGTATCTATCCCATCATGTATCTGTTTTTTATCCAGTCCTCTTTCGATGGACCACACGGTTGGCTCCATGTTTTTGCTATTGTGAATAATGCTGCAATAAACATGCATGTACTGGAATCTTTTTCATAGAGTGATTTGAGTTCCTCTGGGTATATTCCCGAAAAGTGGATTGCAGGTTGTATGGAAGGTTGATTTTTAGATATTTTAGGAATCACCAAACTATTTTCCACAGAAGTTGTACTAGTTTAAATTCCCATCAACAGTGTAGAAGTGTTCCCTTTTCCCCGCATCCTCTCTAGCATTTGTTTTTTGTTTGTTTGTTTGTTTTTGTTTTTTTGAGATATTGATAATGGACATCCAGTCTGGAGTTATGTGGTATCTCAGTGTGGTTTTAATTTGCATTTCTTTGATGACTAGTGAGGCTGAGCATTTTTTCATGCACCTGTTGTCTGTTTCTATATCTTCTTTTGAGAAGTGTCTGTTCATATCTTTTGTCCACTTTGTAATAAGTCTGTTTGGTTTCTTATTTTTAGCACATTTGAGTTCCTTGTAGAGCCTAGATATTAGGCCTTTGTCAGATATACAGTTGACAATTTTTTTTCCCGTTCTGTAGACTGTCTCCCTGCTCTCTTGATGGTTTCTTTTGCTTTGCAGAAGCCTGTCAGTTTGATAAGGTACCACTTGTCTATCTTATCTCTTATGGCATGGGCACCTGGGGTTTTGATCAGGAATTGGTTCCTGTTTCCAATTTCCATAAGGATGTCTCCTGAGTTTTCTAAGGTTCTTATAATTTGAGGTTTTACATTTAGGTCTTTGATCCATTTAGAGTTAACTTCTGTGCGTGGTGAAAGGTAGAGGTCTTGATTTAATCTTCTGCATGTGGTCAGCCAGTTTTCCCAGCACCATTTACTGAATAGTGGTCCTCTCTCCAGTGGTTGTTAGTCTCTAATAACAACTTATCGAAGATGAGTTGGTTGAAAAATTGAGGTTTTTCTTCTGGAATCTCTGTCCTTTTCCATTGGTCTATATGCCTGTTCTTGTTCTAAGAACAGGCTGCTTTAATTATTGTAGCCTCATAGTGAAGTTTTAAGTCTGGAAGTATGATACCTCCTGCTTTGTCTCTTTTGCTGAGGATTGTTTTGGCTATTTTGTGGTCATTTTATTTCCATATACATTTCTGTATTGTCATTCCAGGTCTGAGAAGAATGATGCTGATAATTTAATGGGTATTGCATTAAATCTGCAGATTTCCCTGGGTAGGATGGATACCTTAACAATGTTGATTCTTCCAATCCATGAGTATGGAATAATCTCAATTTTTTTGTGTCATCTTTGATTTTTTGTTTTGTAATTTTCATTGTAAAGGTCTTTTACTTCTCTGGTTAAGAACGTGCCAGGGTATTTCTTTATTTGTGGGGCTATCATGAATGGGATTGTGTTTTTTATTTGGGTTTCTGTTTGTCTATTGTTGGCGTATAGGAATGCAGCTGTCTTTTGCTTGTTTATTTTATACCCTGAGACTTTGCCAAAATCCTTTATCAGTGCACAGAGGTTTTTTGACAGATTCTCTTGGGTTTTCAAGGTATAGGATCATGTGTCTGCAAAGAAGGATAATTTAACTTCCTCTTTTTCTATTTGGATAATCCTGATCTTCTTCTCGTAACTGATTGCTCTAGCTAGGACTTCTAATACTCTGTTGGACAAGAGGAGTAAGAGTGGGCAGGGCAGCTTTGTCTTGTCCTGGTTTTCAGATGAAATGATTCCAATATATGTCTGTTTAGCAGTATGTTGGCTGTGGGTTTATCAAGGATGACTCTCACTATTTTGAGGTATGTTCCGTCTATGACTAGGTGTTCAAGGGTTTTTATCAAGAAGGGATGCTGGATTTTATTGAAAACTTTTTCCACATCTAATGATATAATCATGTGGTTTTTGTCTTTACATCTGTTGATGTATTTAATAGCATTTATGTTGCAGATGTTGAACCAGCTCTGCATCCTGGGGATAAAGCCTACTTGGTCATAGTGGATGATTTTTAAACTGTGTTGTTGGATCTGATTTGCTAGAATCTTGTTGAGTATTTTAGCATCTATATTCATCAATGATATTGGCCTGTAGTTCTCATTCTTTGTTGAATCTTTACCTGGTTTGGGTATCAATGTGATGTTAGCTTGATAAAGTAACTTAAGGAGAATTCCATCTTTCTTGATTGCCTGGAATACTTTCAATAGGATTGATATCAGCTCCTTCTTGTATGTTTAGCAGAATTCTGCTGGAAAGTCAACTGGTCTAGAGCTTTTGTGTGGTAGTTTCCCTATGACATAGTCGATTTTCTGACTTGTTATCAGTCTATTTAGAGTCTCAGTTTCCTCTTGTTTTTATCTTGGGAGGTTGTGTGATATCAGAAAGTCTACCATCTCATTTAGGTTTTTGACTGTGCTCCCATACAGATGCACATAATAATCTCTGCTAATCTTCTGTGTTTCTTTGGGATCAGTTGTGGCTTCATCTTTTGCATTTCTGACTGTGTTTATTTGGGCCTTTTCTCTCTTTTTCTAGGTCAATCTGGCTAGGGATCCATCAATCTTATTTATCCTTTCACAAACTAGTTTTTTGTTTTGTTGATTTTTTTAAATTATTTTTTGTCTTCTATGTCCTGTATTTGAGCTTTTGTTTTGGAGTTCTGGATTCTTCTGCTGAAGTTATGGTTTTGGTGGTCTTGCTTTTCCAACTCCCTTACGTGATTTTGTAGGCTGTTAACTCATCATCTTTCCGTTTTATCAAGTGTGTTCATACAGATATGAATTCCCCTCTTAGTACTATTTTCATGGCATCCCAGAGATTTTGGTGAGATGTTTCTTTGTTTTCAGGTGTTTTTTAAATCTCCGTTTTGATATCCATGTTGACCCAGGAGTTGTTCAACATCATGCTGTGTAGTGTTCATGTCTTCGTGGGTTTGGGGGGAACTTTGTTGGTGTTGATATTTATTTTCATTGTACTGTGGTCTGTGAAGGTGCAAGGCAGTATTTCAAACTTATGAAATTTGTTTGATTTATGACTGAAGATGTAGTTGATCTTAGTATACGTTCCATGTGGTAATGAGTAAAATGTGTATTTCATGGCTGTTGGGTGGAGTGTTCTGTAGGTATCTATTCAGTCTATCAGGTCAATCATCAAGTTGAGGTTCTGGATCTTCTTGTTGATTTTTTGCCTTGATGATCTATCTAGGGTTGTTAGTGGGGTATTTAAGTTCCCAGCTATGATAGTGGTAGAGTCAATATCTTTTTTTAGCTTACCTAGAAACTGCTTTATGGAAGTTGGTGCTCCTATGTTGGGTGCATAGATGTTTAGGATGAATATTTCTTGTTGACGGATTGAATCTTTTATCATTATGTAGTGACCTTCTGTATCTTCTTAAATTTTTGGAAGCTTAAAGGATATTTTGTCTGATATTAAGATTGTGACTCCTGCTTTCTGTGTTTCATTCTCCTGAAAATTTGTTTTTTTATAATCATACTTTGAGTCTGTGAGTGTCCTTTCTGGTGAAATGAGTCTCCTGGAGACAGCATATTGTTGTGTCATGTTTTTCTATCCAGCTTTTCTTTCTGTGTCTTTTCAGTGGTGCATTAAGTCCATTCACATTCAGGCTAATTATTGAGATGTGAGAGTTTATCCCTGTTATGAGATTCTTCTGAAGTTTGTTGTTGTTTGTTTGCTTATTCATTTGTTGGCTTTCTTTTGGTTTGGGGGTTAATTTATGTGTGTTTTCAATCTTTTCTTTGCATTCTTGGGAAGTGTATGGCTGTTTCTTTTCTTTCTTTCTTTCTTTCTTCTATGTTTAATACTTTCTTAAGTGTTTCTTGTACAGCTGGTCTGAAGTTGGCATAAACTCTTAAGGATTGATACTTTATTAAGTGTTTCTTGTACAGCTGGTCTGAAGGTAGCATAAACTCTTAAGGATTGAATGTCTGAGAAGGATTTAAATTCTCCATTGCTGATGAAGCTTAGCATAGCTGGATAGAAAATTCTTTGAAGTTGTTTATCTTTGAGAACTTTGAAAATTGGACTACAGTCTCTTCTAGACTATAGTGTTTCTGTAGATAAGTCTGCTGCTATTATAATTGGTCTTCCCTGGTAGATAGTCTGACCTTTCTCTCCTACTGCCTGTAGGATTTTTTCTTTTATTCCTACTTTGTGTAAGTGAATAATTATGTGTCTAGGAGTTGGTCTTCTCATTTGTTGTCTTGCTGGGGTTCTCTGAATCCCTTGTGTTTGAATGGTCACATTCTGATGAGATGGGAAAAGTTTCCTTGGATATTTTCATGGAATGTTTGTCCAAGGTGGTCTCTGTCTCTCTGTCTCTGCCTCAGGGATTCCAATTAATCTTAGGTTCAGCCTCTTGATATAATCAGTCATCTCTTGGAGGCTTGTTCTGTCTTTTTAACTTCTTTTCTATGTTGTAGTTCCATACTTTGGTTCTCAAGCTCTGAGATTCTTTCTTCTGCTTGGTTAATTCTGCTTTCCACTCTTATACATTTGCTATTTTTTCATTCACTTTATTCTTTATTGTTGCCAGCTCAATTTTCAATTCCTCATTTTTTCCTCTTGTCTCTCCTTATTTCTATTTATTATTTCTATTAATATATTGATATTTGGGTTTGTGGTTTGAGACCAGTCATCCTGGGATTTCTTCATTATTTGAGTTCCATAGTTTGTATTCTCAGTTGCTGTCAGTTGGGACCTGTGTTCTTCTGTTGGTTCTTCTTCATTTGTGAACATTTTCCTCCCCGTTTTTCCCCCTTGTTTAATTTTGTTGCTCAATGATGGAGGATAGTTTTCACTTCTGTTTGCTCAATCCCCTATTCTTCCTTATGTAGATCTTCTCAATTTTTTTTCAATTTTTAAGCCAGACTAAGGTTGGGGACTGTGCTTTTTGCAGTTTTGAGATTTGATTAAAGGGGATTGTGCTTCAGAAGCTATCTGCAGATCCCAGTATTCTCTAACAGGTGTGTGGGCCCTCTGGAACCCAATTCCCACTACCCTCAATCTATCCGTGGGGCAGGAGTGTCTGTTTGTCACCCAACTCATCTGCTGCTGCCTCTGTTGCCAAGTCTCCCACTCAAATCAGATGTATCTGTGCCTGGTCCAGCGTGGGGAAATGGAGTCTGTCTCTCCATGTCCTATGGTGATTCCAGAGGGTGTGCAGGTAGCCTCTGGGTCTCAGGTTGGGGGCTAGACCGAGCTAGATGGGACAACACAGCTCTTTGCCCAGTTCTTGAACAGAGAAAATAGCGGTGGTTGGTGTCTCCTCACCAGTGGCAGTGGAGATCAGTTCCACATTTCCTCACCATGTTTTCTGCACTATTCCTGCTGCTAGTGCCTGGCCTGCTGTTGCAGGTGGTGTTGTAGGACAGGTGCCAAGTGCTAAGGAGCAACTCATCTCTGCTGCCTCCTCCCCAGAGACCCCAACAATGACAGACGATCCTGCACACTGGAAGCTCTGATCTCAGAGCAGTGGTGGGTCACGGTCACCTCTGGAGGAGAGTCCCACGTGCTTAAACCCAAGTCTCCCTCAGATGAACTTTCACTCACCCATCAGCAGACACTCACTCACACAGATAGTCTTTATGGACACTCATTTTGCAGAGACTCTCACACTCCAACCAGCTCTGTCACCATCTTGCCTGCTTCACATTACAGCTTCTAAACTCTTTTTTGAGCTGTATCATTATCAGAGAAATTAAAACTTAGGGCAGGGAAAACACTTTCAGAGATGACAAGAGTCATCATTTAAATAACAAAAGGTTGAACTCATCAGAATGATGTAATAATTCTAAGAGTGAATATACATAAATAATATAACTTCAAAATATATAAAGGAATAAATAAGAAAAACAACTATGAGGAGAAGTGATAAATTTATCACTCATATATAAGATGTTAACTTAATAGTCTCAGTAACTGACAAGAAAAATGGTAAAATTTCATAAGATACTATAATTTTTAAGCAATATGATTAAGAATCTTGATTTAATAAACACATAGTGAGTCAACAACTAATGAACACACTTTGGTAAAGAACACATAGGACATTTACAAAACTGATTGAATACTAGACCATATTATAGGCCAGTCTCAAGTAATATCAAAGAATCAATGTCATAGAAATGGGGTACTTTGATCACAATGCAGCTATGTTAAAAATTAATTAAAATGACCTTTAAAATGCTTATTTATATCTATATTGGTCTAAAATTTTAAATTAGTGGTTAAAAAATTTATAATCAAATTTTCCTTGTCCCCCCTTAGACATACAAACTTTATAGGATTAAACAGAGAAGACAAGTGATTCTAAGGGTCTGGGGTGTGAGAATGACACAGTGATCCTTTTGTCACATCTTGGTACACATTTCCAGGAAGTCATCTTCCCATTTAAAGACAACATAACAAATGTGGAGAGGACTTTACCTGAAACCTGAAATTGGTGATGAATGCTCAAAGTTGAGGACAAGGGTGCGCTTGTAGCCCACATTCTAATCATCCCTAGGATTTCCAAACAGATTGCAAAATTAGTCTTACTACAACCAGCCACCACATCACCACACACCCTGAACTGTGAGAACAAGGACAGGAAAGCACAGAAAAGAAGGGAGTTATGTGCATTGTGAACTTTGTGGAACATGTAGAATTTGAGATGAAGCTTCCAATTTCTATGAGGTCAACTGTATTTTTATCAGCCCCCTCTCCCAATTTTGAATATACTCTCTTATGTTTTCTTCTAACAGTTTAAAGTTTAGCTTCTCACATTAGTGTATGTGGAATGGACTCTTGTGTGGTGTGAGGTAGGGGTCCAATTTTATTTTATTTTCACTTATGAACAATTGCCTCAGCACAATTTACTGAATGGCTCATCCTGGCTGCAAGATCCACAATACCAGGTCAGTCAAATACCAAGTTTCCAGGTTTGTTGATCTCCTTCAAGACTCTCTTTTCTATTTGGAGGATGAAGATCCCAGGAGGATATATGAGTGTGACAGCAAGAGGTGGGACAGATGCCTAAAGCCTCATTTTTTTGCTAGAAGAATTCCATACATGGTGCCTAAAAAATGAAAAATAAGGTAATTTTAGCATATTATTTAGAGGTCTTGAAATATTATCAAAATAATTAGATAAATGAATGGGTTGTTATCTCTGAGAAGAATAGTGGAATGAGAGAAGGGGGAAATATGGAATTTTCTTATTGCCAAGTAGACCTTTTAGACTGAGAAGATATATGACCTTACTAAAATTAAACAAATAAATACCATCAGGCAACATGTTGATACTTGCCTGTGTGCATTGTGGAAGGCAAGGAAACCCTAAGTTAAATTTTTGTGCTTCACAGCACCCTGGGCCAGTCATTTCTCCTTTGTGAACATCATTCTCATCTGTCAGTGAAAGGTGCAAACTGGGAGGAGAGCACAGGACTTTTCGGTTTTATTAGCAATGCTTCATTTCTTTAATTGGGTGTACAGTGTTCATTATATTTTTTATGCTCTTGTGTATATGTGAAATATTTCACAAAACTTTCTTACCCTCAGCAAGTCTCTCCATAGGGTCCTACAGTATTATATTAACCTGTTTAGGCCTGTTTTCTTTATTGAACTGAAGAGCAAAAGAGAACATGGCAGATCACCTCAGTATCCTAACCACAAGCACACTGCCTGATGCCTTCCTGGCTAAAAAAATTTATCAGTAGGTTAAGTGGAAGAAGTCCTGTAATTTGATGAGCTAGCTTACCTTACGCTTTGTCATTCTCCAGATTCTATCCAGGCATTATACTGAACTCAATATCTCATTCTCTGATTTTTTTCTTGATTTTTTTCACTGACAAATATGGATTTCATAGTCATCTTTCTGAATACCTGTACTATTTTTTTTTTTTTTTGCCATTTGTACTATAAAAGGCAGAAAGAAAACAGAATGGACATTTTATTGAGCACTTAGGAGACTTATTTTGCCTCATTTCATATTACCATCTCTTCTGTGAAGTACATATTATTCTAATGTCAGTGTTTGTTCATGCCAAGATAATTTAGTAAGCACCCACATTAACTGTGTATTGTAGAAAGCACTAGGGATAGGGCAACAAAATGGAGTCAAATATTATGCTTTTCTTCAAGAGGTTTACAATAAAAATAGGGGCTTCTGGACCAGAAGGCCACAGAAGGCAATGGAACAGGTCAGATTATGAGAGTGTCTGCAAAAGCAAGCATCCGTGAAGACTCTCTGTGTGAGTGGGTGCATGGCGGTAGGTGAATGAAAGTTCGTCTGAGGGGATATTTGGGTTCATATACCCGGGGATCTCCTCTGGAGGTGACTGCTACCTAACACTACCCTGAGATTGGAGACCTGGGCACACAGGATCATCTGCCATTCTAGGGGCTCTCTTGAGAGGAGGAAGCGGAGAACAGCCCTCACTCATCACTGGCTCCTGACCTAGGCAGTCGCCTGCAGTAGCAGACCAGGCACAAGCAGGAGGAAGCGTGGAGAAGGCAGGTCGTGGAAGTCTGGAATAAAGTTCCAACGTCAGTGACGAGATGCTGATGAGCACCATCTTCTCAGTCCCAGGACCAGGCAGAGATCTGCATTGCCCCACCCAGCTCCACCCAGCCAATATCAGGGGACCCAGAAGCTATCTTCTCATCAGACTTGAGAGACAGACACCCCTCCCCCATACTAGAACAGGCACAGACACGTCAGATCTGAGTGGGAGACTTGGCAGCAGTAGCAGTGAGTAGGGTGATTCCACATCTGATCCACCCTCCTCCCATGGGGCATCTGACCCATGCTGAGAGCAACCCAATCAGCCTGTGCTGAGAGCAGAAAGGAGGGGCTGGAGACCAGAGTCTCTTCCTAAGGCAGAGACCTGAAAGGAACCTGGAGTCACAGAAACAGCCACAGAGTGAGGTTTTTTTTCTTCTTGTTTGTTTTTTGTTTTAGTTTTAGCATTTTTTTCCTCTGTTTTTGTTTATGTTTTTGACTTGCTTTGTTTGTAATTGTAATTTTTTTTTTTAGATTTCCTGTTTATGAATGCATATTTTTGAGAGAAAGAGTACACCAACAGGAGGTTTTTGTTTGTTTGTATAATTGTCTGTATTTTATTTGTTTGTTTTTTCTGTCTTTATTTATCTCTCTGTTTATTCGTTAGTTTGTAGGCTTATTTTCCCTCTTCTTCTCTCTCTCCACTTCCCTTTTGTCTTTGACTTTCCCTTTTCCATTCTTTTTCCTTTTCTTATCTCATTTTGCTTTCAGGAGGAAAACAGACCCCCCCACACACACACGCACACACACATGGACAGGTTGTAAGGCAGTGGGATGTGAGTTCAGCAGGCCCACACAACTCTCATTGGATACTGGGATCTGCATACAGCTTCTGAATCATAACTCTGCCTTAATCAAATCTTAAAACTGCATAAAGCACAGGCCCCCATCCCCAATTCGTCTTCAGAATTGAACAAAGCCAGAGTATCTAAATAAGGAAGAATAGGAGATTGAGAAAACAGAAATAAAAGCAATCTCCTCCATCACTGACCAACAAAATTAAAGAAGTGGTTAAAAAAAATTGGGGGGAGGAAAACCTAAACAAAGGAAGAATATGAGTCTCACACAGACCTCTGGGAGGTCAGCTACTGAGAATACAGACTTAGAAATTTAAACAATGAAGAGTCCCCAGAATGACTGGTCTCAAATCACACACCCAGATATCAAGATATAAATAGAGAGAATAGATAAAAATGAGAAAAGACAAGAAGAAAGAATAAAGGTGTTGATAACCAAGATAACAGCAATAAAGAATACATTGAATGAAATAAATAACAAACTTATCCATTTGGAAAGCAGAATTAACCAAGCAAAAGAAAGAATCTCAGAGTTTGAGGACCAAAATATGAAATTAAACCAAACTATTAAAAAACATAGAGAAGAAGCTTAAAAAGACAGAACAAAACCTCCAAGAGATGAGTGATTATTTCAAGAGGGAACCCAAGATTAGTTAGAATCCCTTAGGCAGAGAGACAGAGACCACCCTGGAACAAACATTCCATGAAATTGTCCAAGAAAACTTCCCTCATCTCATCAGTGACATGACCATTCAAATACAAAAGATTCAGAGAACCCCAGCAAGACAACAAATTAGAATGCCAACTCCTAGACACGTAGTAATTTGCCTACACAAAGTAGCTATAAAAGAAAAAAATCCTAAAGACAGCAAGAAAGAAAGGTCAGACTACTTACCGGGGAAGACCAATTATAATAGCAGCAGACTTATCTACAGAAACACTTCAGGTTATGAGAACTTGGAGCCCAGTTTTCAAAGTTCTCAAATCCCAGCACTTTATGAGACTGAGGTGAGGAGATTGCCTGAGTCCACAGGTTTGAAAACAGCATGGGCAACTTGATGAGATCTCATCTCTGCAATAAATCAAAAAAAATTAATTAGGTGTGGTAACAAGCACCTGTAATTCCAGCTACTTGGAAGGCTGAGGTGGAAGGATCACCTGAGCCCAGCAGGACAATGCTGGAGTGGCTGTGAGCATACCATTGCACTCCAGCCTGGATGATAGTGTGAGACTCCAACTCAAAAAAAAAAGTAAGTATTAAACACAGAAGAAAGAAAAAAAGAATGTCAACACACTTCTCAAGAATGCAGGAAAAAGATGAAAAACACCACATTAATCAACCCAAAATTTAAAAGAAAGACAACAAACAAAGAAACAGCAGCAACAACAAACTCTATAAGAACCACATGACAGGGATACACTCTCACATCTCAATAAGTAGCCTGATTGTGAACGGACTATATTCACCAGTGAAAAGACATAGAATGGCAAAATGGATAAAATATTATGAGGCAGCAAAATATTGGTCTCCAAGAGACTCATCTCACCAGAAAGGACACTCACAAACTCAAAGTAAGAGGATGGGAAACAAAAGTTTAGGTGAGCAGAACACAAAGGAAAGCAGGAGTTATGATCTTAATATCAGACAAAATACCCTTTAAGCTAACAAAAATTTACAAAGATACAGAAGGTCACTACATAACGATAAAAGATTCAATTCATCAACAAGAAATATCCATCCTAAACATATATGCACCCAATATAGGAGCACCAATTTTCATAAAGCAGCTTCTAGGAACATTTTTTAAAAGATATTGACTCTAACACTATTATAGCTGGGGACTTAAACACCCCACTAACAACCCTAGACAGATCATCAAGACAAAAAATCAGCAAGGAGATCTGGAACTTCAGTGTGATTCTTGACCAAAAGGACTTAATTGATACCTACAGAACACTCCACTCCCAACAGTCACAGAATACATATTCTACTCATCACCACATGGAACGTACTCTAAGACTGACCACATCCTTGTCCATAAATCAAGCATAAACAAATTCCATAAGATTGAAACTCTTCCACAAACCTTCTCAGACCACAGTGGAATAAAAATAAATATCAACAACAACAAAGTTCCCCCAAAACCCACAAAAACAAGAACACGAAACGGCATGATGCCAAACAACTGCTGGGTCAATATGGAAATTAAAACAGAGATGAAAAAATATCTGGAAACAAAAAGAAAAAAATCTTCTCAAAATCTCTGGGATGACATGAAAAAAGAACTAACTGGGGATTTCATATCTCTACAAACACAAATGAAGAAAATGGAAAGATCACAAGATAACAGCCTAACAGATCACCTAAGGGAGCTGGAAAAACAAACCACCAAAACCCTAGCTTCAACAAAAGAATCCAGATCACAGAAATAAAAGCCCATGTTTGGGACACAGAAGACAAAAATATATTACAAAAAAATCAATGAAACCAAAAGCTGTTTTTTTGAAAGGAAAAACAAGATTGATGGACCCTTAGCTAGATTGACCAAGAAAAAGCCTAATCAGAACTGCAAAAAATGAAGTCATAACTGACCCTAAAGAAATAAGATTATCAGAAACTACTATGTACACTTGTATGGAAACAAACTTGAAAATCTAAATGAAATGAGAATTTCCTGACATCACACAATCTCTCTACGTTGAAACAAGAAGAAATCAAGACCCGAAATAGACCAATAGCAAGTCAGGAAATCAACTATGCCATAAGAAAAAGACCTACAAAAAAATCTTGGACTAGATTGCTTTCTGCAGAATTATACAAAGCATACGAGGAGGAGCTGATACCAATCCTATTGAAAGTATTCCAAGCAACCAGGAAACATGGAACACTCCCTAAATCATTTTATGAAGCTAACATCACATTGACACCCAAACTGAGTAAAGATCCAAGAAAGAAAGAGAACCATAGGCCAATATTCTTGATGACCATAGCCGCAAAAATTCTCAACAAGATTCTAGCAAACTTGATCCAACAACACTTCTCAAAAATCATCTAACATGACCAAGTAGGCTTCATCCCTGGGATGCAGGGCTGGTTCAACATCTGCAGGACAATAAACTTTATTAAATACATCAACAGATGTAAAGACAAGAGCCACATGATTATATCATGACATGCGAAAAAAACTTTTGAGAAAATCCAGCACCCCTTCTTGGTAAAAACCCTGAAACATCTAAGCATAAGTGGAGCATACCTGAAAATAGTAAGAGCCATCTATGAGAAACCCACAGCCAACATGCTGCTAAACAGACAGAAATTGAAATCATTTTCCTTGAAAACCAGAATAAGACTAGGATGCCCACTCTCACCCCTCCTGTTCAACATAGTATTGGAAGTCCTAGCTAGAGCACTCAGACAAGGGGAGGAATCCAAATAGTAAAAGAGGAAGTTAAGTTATCCCTCTTTGCAGACAATATGATTCTATACCTCAAAAACCCAAGGGAATCTGTCAAAAACCTCCTTGCACTGATAAAATCTCAGGATATAAAATAAATGTACAAAAGTTAGTTGCATTCCTATAAACCAACAATAAACTAACAGAAACCCCCAAAAAAGCACAATCCCATTCACAATAGCCACAAAATAATGAAATGCCTTGGCATCTTCCCAACCAGAGAAGTCAAAGATTTTTACAATGAAAACTACAAAACACTGCTCAAATAAATCAAAGATGACACAAACAAATGGAAAAATATTCCATATTTGTGGTTTGGAAGACCCAACATTCTTATGATGTCCATCCTACCCAAGGCAATCTACAGATTTAGCACAATACCCATTAAATTACCAGCAGCATTCTTCTCAGACCTGGAAGCGACATTATAGGAATTCATATATAAACATAAAGGACCACAAATAGCCATAACAATCTTCAGAAAAAAAGTGAGAGGTATCAACTCCCAGACTTTAAACTTTATTATAAAGCTACAATAATCAAAACAGCCTGGTTTGGTACAAGAACAGGCATATAGACCAATGGAACAGTATAGAGATTTCTGAAGCAAAAACCTCAATTTTTCAACCAACTCATCTTTGACAAAGCCTCCACCATCAACCACTGGGGAGAAGAGAACCTATTCAGTATATTATGCTGGGAAAACTGACTGATCACATGCAGAAGATTAAAAAAAGACCCCTACCTACAACCATACACAAAAATCAACTCTAAATGGATCAAAGACCTAAAAGTAAAACCTCAACCTATAAGACCCTTGGAAAACGCAGGAGATACCCTTATGGAAATTGAAACTGGCAACCAATTCCTGATCAAAACCCCAGGTGCCCATGCCATAAGAGATAAGATAGATAAGTGGAATGTCATCAAACTGACAAGCTTCTGCAAAGCAAAATAAAGCATCAAGAGAGCAGGGAGACAGTCTACAGAATGGGAAAAAATATTTGTCAACTGTATATCTGAAGAAGACCTAACATCTAGGCTCTACAAGGAACTCTAATGTGCCAAAAAGAAAAAAATGAACAGACATTGCAAAGTGGGCAAAAGATATGAACAGACACTTCTCAAAAGAAGATAAAGAAGCAGACAACATATGCATGAAAAAATGCTCAGCCTCACTAGTCATCAAAGAAATGCAAATTAAAACCATACTGAGATACCAACCTAACTCCAGTCAGGATGGCCAGCATCAATAATTCAAAAAACAACAGATGCTGTAGAGAATATGGTGAAAAGGGAACACTTCTACACTGTTGGTGGGAGTATAAACTAGTACAGTCTCTGTGGAAAACAGTGTGGCAATTCCTAAAAATCAACCTTCCATGTGATCCTCCAATCCCCCTACTGGAAATATACCCAGAGGAACTCAAATCATTCTATGAAAAAGATACCTGCACATGCATGTTTATTGCAGTAATATTTGAAATAGCAAAAACATGGAACCAACTGTGCTCTCCATCGAAAGAGTACTGGATAAAAATATGTGGTACTTATACATGATGGAATATTACACAGCCATAAGGAGGGACAAAATTATGAACTTCACAGCACCTTAGATGGACTTAGTGGCTATAATACTGATTGATCTATCACAGAAAAAAAGAACCAAGAATCCACTCATAGGTGGATCTTCAACAATTATCATAATACTATAAGAAAAGGATTGGCAGTAGTGGAAAACTGTCACGTGAGGGTGGGGGCATCAGTGACAGTAGTGGGAAATTGCCAGAGGTAGAGGGGGCACACTTCATCAACAAGGATACCTGAACAAAGGACATTTGCATACCTAACCTTGAATTGTACCCCACATATTCAAAAAAAATTTTTTTAATAATAAAAATATAGGAAAATAGAAAACTATGGCTCAAAGAGGTTTGTGATCTTCTAGTATGGCCAGGATCTGAATGTCATAACACAGCTGGGTTTTTGTTTTTTGTTTTTTGGTTTTTGTTTTTTTGAGTCAGAGTCTCACTCTGTCGCCCAGGCTGGAGTGCAGTGGCACACTCGCGGCCACCCCCGCATCAACCTGCTGGGCTCCGGCGATCCTTCTGCCTCAGCCTTCCAAGTAGCCATAACTACAAACGTGGGCTACCATGCCTGGCTAATCTGTTGATTTATTGTAAAGATAAGGTCTCACCAAATTGCCCAGGCTGTTCTCAAACCAGTGGGCTCAGGCAATCCTCTCACCTCAGTCTCCCAAAGTGCTGGGATTAGAGACTTGAGCTACCGTACCCGGCCCATTTCACAGCTTTTATGATCCTTTCTATACTAGCATTGTGCTAGGTGTGTTTTTTTGTTTTTCTTCATTTACTTTCGTAATAACCCAATAGTGTAGGACGTGCACCTTTAAACAAAGGAACTCATACTCTGAGAATTAGACAACTGGCAAGAGATTGTATTAGGTTGAATATTGCCACCTAAAAATCCATTCTCACCTAGAACCACATAACATGACCTTACTTGTAAATAGGATCTTTGCAGATATAATTAAGTTAAGATGAGGTCATACTGAGTTAGGGTGGGCTCTAAATCTAATGAATAGTGTTCTTATAAGAAGACTGTGCAAAGGTACACAGGGGAGAGGACATGTAATGAGAAGGCAGAGACTGACGTGATACAGCTGCAAGCTGAGAACACCAAGGATTGCCAGCAGCCACCAAAAGTGAGGAGAGAGGTGCTTTAGACTGAATATTTGTGTCTCCCACAAAACCATATGTTGAGGTATAATTCCCGATATCACGGTACTGAGAGTAGGGCTTTGGAAGCATAATTAGGTCATGTAAGTGGAGCCCTCATGGATGGGATTAGTGTCCTTATGAGGGGGCTCAAGAGACCAGAGTTTCCCTCTTCTTCTCTGTGAGATTATAATGAGAAGATGGCCATCTCTGATCTAGGAAGAAGACCCTCACTAGACACTGCCAGTACCTTGATCTTGGACTTCCCAATCTCCCAAACTGTGAGTTACACTTACATTTTTTATAAACTACGGTTTGTCATATTTCATCATAGCAGCCTGAACAAACTGAGGTTTTGGTGTTAGATTTTATTGTTGTTGTTGTTCTTATTATCTAACACAGACTTGAAAAGTTATCTTTGTATACAATCATGATATCAATAGAACAGAGCCAGATAAGGTCTCTTAAGAGGATATTCTTCAGGGCAGGGATGGGCTTTCTTCTTGTTTGAATATTTTAGTCCCCTCCATTCCTACTATAGCTGCACACACAAGTATATACACATATGTATGTGGTACACACATGTACATACATACACACATATGTATGTATACACAAGTGCATAATCATATTTAATGTGCACATACACAGATACATGCACAGTATTTATACACAGGTGTGTTCACATATTAGGGGAAATCCAAAAAAACCCAGAATTCATTCATTAAAAATTGTGTATTTATTCTTACACATTTAAACTTCAATTGCCTTCAAAGTACTCTCTGTTTGATATTATGCAGATATCTAGACACTTTTTCCACAGCTCAAAACAGTTTTTGAACTCATCAGTTTTGATCCCTTTTAGTACTTCTGCCGCTTTTTGTTTTTTGTTGCCCACATCAGCAAAAACATTTCCCTCTGAGCACTTTTCTCATTCTGGAAAACAAAAAAAGCTGCTTGGGGTGAGAGTGGGTGAACAGGGAAAGTGGGGTATGGTATGGGGGTCATGCCAATTTTGGTCAAAAGCTGCTGCATACTCATCACATTGTGGGCAAATGCACTCATAAATCAGCCATCATGAAATGGACAAGCATGTTGAAAGAATCTGCAAAAAAAAAAATCACCTCCAAAAAATAATTCCTTTTCTGGGGGTCCCCTTTTGTACATTCACATGGTCATACATATTTATGTATGTACACATGTGTATAACCATGTGTGTCCATGTGTACATGCATGCACACACACACACATCCACACACTCCCTAAAATGAACTATGTGCTCCAAATTTTCCTGAGACCTCACTCTACTTAGGATCCTCATTGCTAGCCTTTCCTTTTACTGATCTTTAATAGTGTTTATAATTAAAGCTGCATTTAAACAGTTGCACTACATGCCAGGCAGTTTTTAATCCCCGGATTACAGGTGAGTAAACCCAGGCCCAGAGGGATTACGCAAGATGATCCAGCTTTCCTCATAAGTTGGCCTTGGGTGCTCTCTACAGTCCTCTATATGCTTGTCCACATAGTCCTATGATTCTAAATTCTACCCCTAGGTTGATGATTCCAGGATTTCAACCTCCAGCCCAGACTTTGTGCTCCAAGTCTGTATAACTATGCATAATTGCCACCTTCACTTGCACATCTCAAATGTCTCAAACATAATGTGATGAAAACAGAATACTCTTCCTCCTCCTACCCCAACACAGCATAAACTATTCCAAAGTAGTTACTTCCCCAGCCTCACTCCTTTGTCTCTCAGTAAATCCCCAACTTTTATCCATGAAGTTGCTCAGTCCAAAACCAAAAAAAATTTTTTCCTTTTCCAGCTCCTCTTCTCTAAATCACATGCATCAACACACCCTGTCAATTTTACCTCCAAAATTTACCCCTAATTGATCCACATTCCTTCATCTCCACTATTGTCATTCTTGTCTAGAACAGCTGAGGATAAGGGAGTCCTAATTGATGTCCTCACTTCCACTCAGTTCAAGGAATCTTCTTAAAAATGAATTCAAGTAGATATTTCCTGGTTGTACATCATGTCATCAGGGTACACCCTTCTGAAGAATCTGAGAAAATATAGAGGAATTTCCAATTTAAAAAAAGGCTCATATAGGCTGAGCAATGCCTCCAAAAGTTCTTTTCAAAAACCCTGTGATCACCAAATTTGATAGCTGGAAATACTGCAAATGAATTGCAGCCCTGAATGACGATGGGCAGATGGGCCTTGTCGGATGACCAGTTTATATGCCCCTGGCCACCAGGGCTGCACCTGACCACTGAGCACCTGCTTGGTCATTCAGCCCTCATCACATACATGGAGCCAATGACTTTCCTATCACTCTGGCAACCAACCCAGTTTCTAGTGGCCACATTCCAGGCTGGGGCACATTCCAGAGCTGGGAGGACAGGAGCGAAGGTGGGAAGCAGGCCCACAAAGCAGTGTCAGACCTCAGAGGACCTTCTAAGTCATGGTGAAGAGGTTGGTTTTTATTCCAAACAAAGGAGCTGGGAGGGATCCTGTGTATCCCTCCCAATTCAGGGGAGTAATTTGCCTTTGTAAGCAATCATCGGTGCTTCAACTGAGATTTGGTCTTTTGGGGCAGCCAAGCCACAATTCCCAAATTCCAGCTAGAAGGGTAGACTGAGGAACAGGCACAAAGGCAGGAGTTTCTGTTCAGTGGTTGATCCTGGCATCCAAACAATAAAGAGTAGGATACAGAATGTGCTCAAAGGGAGATGTGTCAAGAACTCAGGGGAAAGACCAATTCAGTGGATTTAACACTTAAGGAATCTTTAAGGAGATTACTGGGAAAAGAAAGGTCTATTTTTTTGGGTAGTGAGAACAATGCATGAAAAAGCCACAAAAACAGGAACACACTGGTAAAAACCAGGATTTCAGGGCTGGGGACCGAAGGTGGCTCAATTTTTATGGGAACCTGGTAATCCAGAACATTCCAGATCATTGGTGGTGTTCAGAAGAAGTCCATTTACAGTGGGAAAATGCCACTGTTTGGGGAGGCCAACTTGTGGCAGGAGAGCAAATGGGTCCTAAGGGAAGGGAAATGGCGTAAAGAAGACGGCTGAGAGTCTACTTCTGATTTCCCAATGGCTGTTGTGAGGCTCTTCCCTACAGTGTTCTGTGCTTACCCCTTCCACGGCACAACCTATAGCTCAGTATTTATGTGTATTGTTTTATGATGTCAGAATATAACTTTCTTTTTATGAGATTCAGAACATGAAGATGAATTACCAAAACAAAATAAAAACAACTAAAAAGCATCTTGCTATAGTTTGAATAAATCCCTTCCAAAATTCAAGTATTGCCAATGTGATAGTTTTAAGAGGTGGGCACTTCAAGAGGAGATTAGGCCATGAGAGCTCCTCCTTTGTGATTGGATTTAAGGCCTTCATAAAAAAAGTCTTCAGGGGGATGGGAACAAGATGGCGACGGCATAGGTGAACTTGTGAGATTCTCCAAACGTGAGTTTCCAAAAAAGACTTTTACTTCTCTTCCCCCATCCCCCAGCCCACCACCAGCTGCACTGGTGCGAGGCCCGGGGACCTTCAGCCCCACACAGGGCCAGATATTGTGGCCCCCTGCTGCTGCTGTTCCACTGTGTGGGAATCTCGGGTCCCCAGCTCCCTCCCAGCTCCCTCCCTGGCTACATCTCCATCCTGGCACCAAGCTGCCGGTCACTCAGGGAGGCTCTGGGCACCTGCCTCTCAGAGACACCGGTCCCATTCTTGGCTGAAGTACCCTGTGGGGGGCCCAGGGCCCCTCTCGTCACTCACCGCATGCCCTTTGGAGCTTTGGAGCTCTGGAACTCCGAGCCCACCCTGGCTGAGGCACTCAGCATGAGACCCCAAGCTGGGAGACCCAGACAAGTGAAGAAAAACAGATCTGCATAAACTGCCTCGCCATTCTCCAGGCAGAGACTTCCATTGCCCTGCCCACCTATCAACAAACTTTACCTCAGTTCCTAAGACAACGACGTGAAACAGGAAACAAAGCCCCACCCCTACGCTGCAACAAAAAACAAAGGCGAGAGGCTGGAATTGGAGATCAGAGAAGTGACTTTAGTTTGATCACTTATTTTGACTTATGATTTTATCATTGTAACTGTTGGTTTTGATCACGTTTGTTGTTTGCCTTCTGACTTACACTGCTTCTTGATTTTATTGGCCTGTCTCTGGGTAGCTATCAGTACTCTTTAGGGAATCTTTCTTACGTGTCTTTCTTCACCTCTTCCCAGCCTTGTGTCTCTTTCTCACCTGATAGTTGGTATGTATATCTGTTTTCCCCCTCGCTCTTCTCTCTTTCTAACTCCCTATTGACCCCCCCTTCCTCCATTATTTTCCTCTTTTATGGCCCCCTTTTTAATCTAGGGACCAAGACTACATACTGCTGAATGGACAGATTGTAAGGCAGAGGGAAATAGGTTCCAGTGTGCTCATACACCTGTTTGTTCATGCTAGAACCAGCATATACATTCTGAACCACAGCTCCCCTCTCAATTAAACCTCAAAACTGCGAAAAGTACAGGTTGCAGTCTGCTCAAACCTGAAAAGTGAACAAAGCCAGAAGACCCTCATAAGGAAGAACAGGATATTGCAGAAGAGAAATAAAAGCAACCCTATCTTCCCTCAAAAACAGAATTAAAGAAGGGGAGGGAAAGAGGGAGAGAGAGAAAAATCTACACAAATGAAGAAAAACCAAAAGAAGAGTATGGGTCTCTCCCAGACCAATGGAAGGGCAGACACTGAAAAAACTGACTTCAGAATGCAAACAATGAAGAGCCCCCAGAATGAAGGGTCTCAAACTACAAACGTAGATATCAAGACAATAATGGAGAGATTAAAAAGAATTGAGGAGACACTAGAAGAAACTAGGAAGGAGCTGATAGCTGAGATAATAGTAATAAAGAATACTGTGAATAAAATAAATAACAAACTGATAAGCATGGAAAGCAGAATTGCCCAAGCAGAAGAAAGAATCTCAGAGCTTGAGGACCAAAATATAGAAACAACCCAAACTCTTAAAAACACAGAAAATAAGCTCAAAAAGACAGAAAAAAACCTTCAAGAGATGAGTAATTACTTCAAGAGGCCTAACCTAAGAGTAATTGGACTTCCTGAGGCAGAAAGAGAGACAGAGACCACACCGGAACAAACTTTCCATGAGATCATTCAGGAAAACTTACCTTATCTAATCAGTGATGCAAAAATTGAAAAACAAGAGATTCAGAGAACCCCTGCAAGACAACAAATGAGAAGGCCAACTCCTAGACACACAATAATTTGCCTAAGCAAAGTAGGCATAAAAGAAAAAAATCTTAAAGACAGCAAGAGAAAAAGGCCAGATCACCTACCATGGAAGACCAATCAGAATAGCAGCAGATTTATCTACAGAAACCCTGCAGGCTAGGAGAGCTTGGAGCCCTATCTTCAAAGTCCTAGAAGATAAACAATTTCAACCAAGAATAACCTACCCGGCCAAGCTAACCTTCATCAGTGAGGGAGAATTAAAATCTTTCCCAGACATCCAATCCCTAAGAACTTATGCTGCCACCAACAATCTCTACATGAAACACTAAAGAAAGTACTAAACACAGAAGAAAAGGTAAAAAGAACAATATTCATCACAAGAGTACAGGGAAAAAATAAAATATACATGAACCAACCCCAAAACCAAAAGAAAGACAAAAAAAAAAGAAAAACAAGTGGAAGAACAACAACTCTATAAGAACTCTATGATAGGGACGAACTTTCACATTTCAGTAATTAGCCTGAATGTGAATGGACTAAACGCACCACTGAAAAGACATAGAATGGGAAAATGGATAAAATACCACCAGGCAACAATATACTGCCTTCAAGAGACCCATCTCACTAGAAAGGACATACACAGATTCAAAGTAAGAGGATGGGAAACAAATTTTCAGGGGAATGGAACACAAAAGAAAGGAGTAGTCACAATCCTAATTTCAGACAAAATACCATTTAAGCTATCAAAAATTAAAAAAGATACAGAGGGTCACTACATAATGATAAAAAGGTTCACTCCATCAACAAGAATATCTATCCTAAACATACATGCACCCAACAAAGTGCACACTTTCATAAAGCACTTCTAGGAAACTAAAGAAAGA
>NW_007253579.1:372574-380119 GCF_000164805.1 Carlito syrichta | reverse complement strand
TCTCAAAAATTATCCATCATGACCAAGTAGGCTTCATTCCTGGGATGCAAGGTTGGTTCAACATTTGTAAAACCATAAATGTAATTAAATACATCAACAGATGTCAAAACAAAAACCACATGATTATATCATTAGATGCAGAAAAAGCTTTTGATAAAATCCAGCACCCCTTCTTGATAAAAACCCTTGAACATCTAGGCATATGGGGAACATACCTCAAAATAGTAAAAGCCATCTACAAGAAACCCACAGCCAGCATACTCCTAATTGGACAAAAATTGGAACCATTTCCCCTGAAAACAGGAACTAGACAAGGATGCCCACTCTCACCCCTCCTGTTCAACATAGTATTGGAAGTCCTGGCTCGAGCAATCAGAGAAGAGGAGGCAATCAGGGGTATCCAAATAGGAAAAGAGGAAGTCAAGTTATCTCTCTTTGCAGATGATATGATGGTGTACCTTGAAAACCCAAGAGAATCTGTCAAAAACCTCCTTACACTGATAAAGGCCTTTGGCAAGGTCTCAGGATACAAAATAAATGTACAAAAGACAATCGCATTTCTCTACACCAATAATAAACAAACAGAAACCCAAATAAAAAACACAATCCATTCACAATAGCCACAAAAAAAATGAATTACCTTGGCATCTTCCTAACCAGAGAAGTGAAAGACCTTTACAATGAAAACTACAAAACACTGCTCAAAGAAATTAACGATGACACAAACAAGTGGAAAAAATATCCCAGGCTCATGGATTGGAAGAATCAACATTGTGAAGATGTCCATCTTACCGAAGGCAATCTACAAATTCAATGCAATACCCATCAAATTACCAGCAACATTATTCTCAGACCTAGAAAAAAAACATAGGAATACATATGGAAACACAAACGTCCAAGAATAGCCAGAATAAATCTCAGCAAAAAAAAAAAACAAAGCAGCTGGTATCACATTACCAGTCTTCAAACTTTACTATAAAGCTGCAATCATCAAAACAGCTTGGTATTGGTATAGGAACAGGCATATAGATCAATGGAATAGAATTGAGATTCCAGAAGCAAAACCTCAATTTCTCAACCAACTTATCTTCGACAAAGCCTCCACCACCTACCACTGGGGAGAGGAGAACCTATTCAGTAAATGGTGTTGAGAAACCTGGCTGACCACATGCAGAAGATTGAAACAGGACCCCTATCTATCCCCATACACAAAGGTAAACTCCAAATGGATCAGAGACCTAAATGTAAAACCTCAAACCATAAGAACCTTAGAAAAGGAAGGAAATACCCTCATGGAAATCGGAACTGGCATCCAATTCCTGAACAAAACTCGAAACCCACAGGTCATAAGAGAGAAGATAGACAAGTGGGACCTTATTAAACTGACAAGCTTCTGCAAAGCCAAAGAAACCATCAAGAGAGCAGAGAGACAGCCTACAGACTGGAAAAAAGTATTTGCCAACTCCAGGTCTGACAAAGGCTTAACATCCTGGATCTACAAGGAACTTAAATGTGCTGAAAAGAAAAAAACAAACAACCCCATTATAAAATGGGCAAAAGATATGAACAGACACTTCACAAAGGAAGACATCCGAGCGGCCAACAGACACATGAAGAAATGCTCAACCTCACTAATCATCAGGGAGATGCAAATAAAAACCACACTGTGATACCACCTAACTCTAGTCAGAATGGCAATTATCAACAACTCAAAAAATAACAGCTGCTGGAGAGGGTGTGGTGAAAAGGGAACACTTCTACATTGTTGGTGGGAGTGTAAACTAGTCCAAGCCCTGTGGAAAGCAGTGTGGCAATTCCTAAATGCTCTAAATATCAACCTCCCATATGACCCCGCAATCCCCCTACTGGGAATATATCCTAAAGAACTAAAATCACTCTATAAAAAAGATACCTGCACACGTATGTTTATCACAGCATTGTTCACAATAGCAAGAACCTGGAAGCAACCATGCTGCCCATCAAAAGAGGACTGGATTAAAAAAATGTGGTATATATACACGATGGAATACTACGCAGCCATAAGAAAGAACAAAATCATGAATTTCACAGCAACCTGGATGGAACTCGAGTCTATAATACTGAGTGACCTCTCACAGAAACAAAGATCCAAGTATCACATGTTCTCACTCATATAATGGACTTGAACATCCAATGTAATACTATAAGAAAATGACTGATGGTACTGGGAAACTATGGGGGGGGAGGGAGATGGAATTAACAGTAGAAAATATCTGTCTGGGGATGGGGAAATACCTCTTATCAACAGAGTGCCTGAATGAAACGTAATTGTATACCTAACCCTTAACTGTACCCCACAATATCATAATAAAAAATATTGATTAAAAAAAAAAAAGTCTTCAGGCTGGCATGGTGGCTCAGCCTGTAATCCCAGCACTTTGGATTGCCTGAACCCACGGGTTCAAGACCAGACCAGGGAACCTGGTGAGACCTCGTCTCTACAATAAATAAAAAAAATTAGCTGGGTGTGGTAGAATGCGCCTGTAGTTCCGGCTACTTCGAAAGATCGCTGGAACCCAGCAAGTCAATGCTGGAGTGACAGTGAGTGTGCCACTGCACTCCAGCCTGGGCCACAGAGTGAGACTCCAACTCAAAAAAAAAAAAAATAAGAGTCTTCATGCAGTATTCTGTCCTTTGCCCTTCTTCCTTGTCATGTGAGGACACAGCATTTCTTCCCACTGGAATTTGCAGCAATAAATTGCCATCTTGGAAGCAGAGAGTGGCCCTTGACAGGCAACTGAACTTGCAGACACTTTGATCTTGGACTTCTAACCTCCAGAACTGTGAGAAATAAATTTTTGTTCTTTATAAATTGCACAGTTTGTCGCATTATGTTATAAAAGCTCCAATAAATTAGTACACACTTGTAATCCAATCAGCCAAAAATAATCTATGTAAACTATCTGGTAGCTGGTAGTGACTCTTTATGAATTTTTTTCTATGTTTGTATTTGTGTGTTTGCATATATAACCAAAATTATGACTCACAATATACAGATCATTTTCTAGCCTGCTTGTTTTGCTCCATAATATATAGATATAAGAATTATATTTCAATGTCCACACATACCCATCTATATCTAACATTTAGTGGTTACCTGGTATTCACACACTATATGAACATAATATAAATTCTGTAACCAACTGTAGCCTTTAAATGTTAAGTCATTTATAACTCTTCACTTTTATAAATAAGCTACAGTAAATAGCTCTGTATTTACACCTTTTCACGCTTGCCTAAATATTGTTTTAAGATTAATCTCCTAGCCGGGCTCGGTGGCTCAGCCTGTAATCCCACGCCTTTGGGAGGCTGAGGTGAGTGGATTGCCTGAGCCCACGGGTTCGAGACCCGCCTGGGCAGTGAGACCTCATCTCTACAATAAATGAAAAAATCAGTCAGGTGTGGTAGCGCATGCCTGTAATTCCGGCTACTTGGAAGGCTGAGGCGGAAGGCTCACCGGAGCCCAGCAGGTCGAGGCTGCGATGGCCGGGAGCGGCCACTGCACTCCAGTATGGGTGACAGAGTGAGACTCCAACTCAAAAAAAAAAAAAAAAAGATTAATCTCCAGATAGGCATTTGAGGATTGAGGATATACTACCAAATCGTTCTTAGAAAAGTTTGTCTCTGTTGAGGGTCCCTACACCAAGCCAACACTGTAAATTATCACTCCTTTTTCCTCCCAATGTAACAGGAAAACAATGATATTTTGATATTGCTTTATTGTAGATCGTGTTTCCCTCATAAATTATGAGATTAAGCTTAAATATCAATATGGATCATTTTTTTTCTTTTGAAAATTACCAGATCATATTCTCTACCTCTCTTTCTATGATGGTATTTGCCTTTGTTTTTTTACCGATATAAAAATAGCTTGATAAAGATAAGTTTCAGTCATTTACATTGCAAAAAACCATCTTATTTGCTTGACATTATCTTAACTTTGTTTACACTATTTCAACCATTCAGAATCTATTTAGCATGATGCAGTCATATTTAGCTCTGGTTTCTTTTATGGTTTCTGCCTTTGGGGTCATTTTTTGAGAGCCCATCACCACCCTGTGATTAGGTAAATGCAAACCAAATGTGAATCCAGTAGCAGCTGCTGCAGCTGTGGCATCTGTAGTAGCAGGCTCTGTAAGTAGGAAGCTCAGTCCATTCACCAGTTTCAACAATAAATTCATTCACACCAATTGTTTTGTGGTGATTGGGGGAGGGCAGGGAGAGAGTTTTATGATGGACACATCACCATTTAGTGCAAGGCATCCCATCATCATTGTTTTTTCTCTTGCCAAAACTCCTCTCTATTTTTCTGTCTCTAGTGAGCACCAAAAGTTATTTTATTATGCAGACCAATTAATGAACCACTTTTTGTTACGTACCTATTTATTGAGGGTCTTAGCCAGAACTTAAGCAGTTTATCAAGCATTTCTTCCAAACAAATGTGGTACTATCTTCCAAAAGATTTTTTTTCCAACTCATTATATAAGTATGTTGCTATATGTTCTTTTAGTGACTTAATAGTTTTATACTTGACATTTGAATACTTACCCTACCCATAAATTGTTTTTGTACCTGGAGTATAAAACTGCAACCATTATCACCAGACTGGGCTCTACAGGAGGGCAACAGGTATATTTGTTCTCCTTGTATCCTTGGCTCTTATCACAGTTTCTGACACATAGTAGGTGTGTAATAAATAAATTCTGAGTGAATGGTCGAGGTGAAGTGATAAGTTATTAAGGCCAAATGCTGACTTTCCCTATTTCAAGTGGGGCATTGCTCCCTCCAAATGAAACTCTAGAACTCTTTCTCAGCTGGATGAATCAGAATTTCCTTTTGTTTAATAACTTTTGTTTAAAATACTCTGTAGTGGAAGACATGGTTTACCCTGCCTTGGATCTCTCTCTCTCTCTCTCTCTCTCTCTCTCTCTCTCTCTCTCTCTCTCTCTCTCTCTCAATCTCTGGCAATAACACCCTGATTTCACTTTGTGGCACTGAGGATAAGTTGGGAGAGTCACTTCTGGCTGTATCACTATGACCATAGTTGTTGCTGGGTAGGGTGTGGTATGATGCTCATGAGTTCTTTGACTCATTACTGAAAGGAATTTAAGAGCAGCCAGTGTATTTTTAAACCAGAATTTATTAGGGAGAGAAAGGGAAACATGCCAGAGAGAGGCATGGGTGGGTGTCTTGAAGAAAGACTACACTTTTGCTTTTGACAAAAAGCTTGGTATATTTTCACAATTATCATGCTAAAGAGAGTGGGCTACAGGTGTCTCTCCTGAAAGGTCATCAACTCTTCACCTCTGTTGAGCTAAGTCTTTTCCTGGAACTCAGTAGGTTTTTAGTGATTATTATGTCAGACCATGAACTGAAAGATGGGCTGAATACCATTTCTACATCTTTGATAAGCTCATCACCCAAAAATAATCTATGTAAACAATCTGGTTGACCCTTTACCCTCGATGGGGAACTTGATAGATTTTTAGTGATTATTATGTTAAACCATGAATGGAAAGGTTGAGCTGCTCCACTTCTACACCTTGAGGGGCTTTTCTTTGATGGCCTGAGGGCATGTGGTGGACTGGCAAGTCCACTTTCCAGCCCTCAGAATGGTCAAGCCTGTAGGAATGATGTCTGAGTACTTCCCTATTTTAAAACTTAAAACTGCTTACAAGAAATTTATCTATCTCTGTCTAACCTATACTAAAATATTCTGTCTCAATAGTCATCTTCTCAGAGATAGGCATGTGACTTAATCTAAATTACTGAGGGATTTCACAAGAATTCTGATAGAAGTTTCATAAAAGAGATGCCCTCGTTGCCTCAGATGGGGGTCAATTGTGTTATTGGTGTATAGGCATGGTCTGTAGAAAATATCTTTGCCACTCTAAAGAAATAATGCCAACATAGAGGAAGGTAAAACTGAGAGATAAAGAAAGACATATTTCTGAAAAGATTATCTGAACACTGGCTCTTGCCTGCATATTTCTTTTGTGAGAATGAACAAATTCCTCTTTTAGGCTTATGCCAACTTGAGTTAGGTTGCTTGCTGTTCATTGCACTCCAATATATGACTCACCATCTCAAAATTGACAACATACAAACCTTGTATCCAAGACCTGGTCTTATTAACCCAAAGATCTTAAAACCGTTGACAATTCTGGTCATTGTTGCCCCCACTCTATCCCCATGAGCTTCTTAAGAAGCATAAACAACAATCTTCATGGGAGAGTGTATTAATTAGAATTGATTGAACACGGACTGTGTATCATGCATTGTGAATATGTTCATTATCTCTTTTCCTTCCACCAATCATGTAAAGTTGCTCATGAGAAATGGAGGCTTTTACTAGATAATAGAAAATGTACAAGTCCCACAGGTGGTAACTGAGAGGCAAGCGTGTGGTGGTTATGAGTGTTGTCTCTGGAGCCAGACTGTTCAAATATGAACATCAACTTTATCACCAATTTAGTTGAATATAAAGTTCTATCACCTAACAGCTCAAAAACTTTGAAGAAGTTACTCAAATGGCCTGTGCCTTGTTTTCCTAATCTATAAGTGAAGATAATAGTTGAGCTACATTATAGTTGCTTAAAAGTGCTCAGTGTGATAATATATAGATCCAAAGAGCAGTGGTTATCAATCAGTGTGTGCTCAATAGGAATGAACTATTAAAGATTCTCGGTGCTGCAAGGACAGACTGGGAGAACAGAAGTTCAGACCACTATGGGAGACATATGGTCACTTGGACACCCTATAAATGACTCTAAAGTCACTTTAATATAGAGTCTCCAGGGCTTCATTTTAGTTGTTGTATTTGGAAGCCCAGTACATTCCCCCTACATCCCTTTTAATCATCCTGACCTCAGACCAGGAAGGATGTGAAGCTCAAGGTATTGGTGCTATCTTCGCCTTTGAGCAGGGGAAGTTTGTCTGGCAGAGTAGGGAACGAGTGTGTGTGTGTGTGTGTGAGAGAGAGAGAGAGAGAGAGAATAAGAGAGAGACAGAGAGAGCAGATCACTTAAACCTTGAACTAATTCTTAGTAAAAGGGCAACTCAGTCCCCTGGCTTCTCATTTATAGAAGTCAGTAAATCTCACTTCGCTTTAAGCAAATTTAGATGGTATGTCTGTCAAACCTGAAATAATCCCAGCATAGGTAGTCCCCCAACTTTTTGATAAATATTACTCTCTTTCAACTCTTGATGATGAATTATCTCTCAACCCGGACAGAAGGCAACTCATTTCTCTGATTCATTCATTCATTCATTCATTCACTCATTTATTTTATCAATTCTTATTGAGTATCTACCCAGTAACCACATGATTTAAATTGCTTTTACACTGACTATGGCATGAGTCTAGTGGTCTCACTTCATCACCATGAATCTCTCTCCTACACTACAAAACCATGTTAAGCACCCTTAACTCCCCAAATTTTTGTGGTAGCCATGTAAGACCTGCAGTTGGAGACTCCAACTCAAAAAAGAAAAAAAAAAGAAAAA
>NW_007253579.1:371783-372554 GCF_000164805.1 Carlito syrichta | reverse complement strand
AGTTATTAAGGCCAAATGCTGACTTTCCCTATTTCAAGTGGGGCATTGCTCCCTCCAAATGAAACTCTAGAACTCTTTCTCAGCTGGATGAATCAGAATTTCCTTTTGTTTAATAACTTTTGTTTAAAATACTCTGTAGTGGAAGACATGGTTTACCCTGCCTTGGATCTCTCTCTCTCTCTCTCTCTCTCTCTCTCTCTCTCTCTCTCTCTCTCTCTCTCAATCTCTGGCAATAACACCCTGATTTCACTTTGTGGCACTGAGGATAAGTTGGGAGAGTCACTTCTGGCTGTATCACTATGACCATAGTTGTTGCTGGGTAGGGTGTGGTATGATGCTCATGAGTTCTTTGACTCATTACTGAAAGGAATTTAAGAGCAGCCAGTGTATTTTTAAACCAGAATTTATTAGGGAGAGAAAGGGAAACATGCCAGAGAGAGGCATGGGTGGGTGTCTTGAAGAAAGACTACACTTTTGCTTTTGACAAAAAGCTTGGTATATTTTCACAATTATCATGCTAAAGAGAGTGGGCTACAGGTGTCTCTCCTGAAAGGTCATCAACTCTTCACCTCTGTTGAGCTAAGTCTTTTCCTGGAACTCAGTAGGTTTTTAGTGATTATTATGTTAAACCATGAATGGAAAGGTTGAGCTGCTCCACTTCTACACCTTGAGGGGCTTTTCTTTGATGGCCTGAGGGCATGTGGTGGACTGGCAAGTCCACGTTCCAGCCCTCAGAATGGTCAAGCCTGTAGGAATGATGTCTGAGTACTT
>NW_007253579.1:222380-371763 GCF_000164805.1 Carlito syrichta | reverse complement strand
CTTCATTTTAGTTGTTGTATTTGGAAGCCCAGTACATTCCCCCTACATCCCTTTTAATCATCCTGACCTCAGACCAGGAAGGATGTGAAGCTCAAGGTATTGGTGCTATCTTCGCCTTTGAGCAGGGGAAGTTTGTCTGGCAGAGTAGGGAACGAGTGTGTGTGTGTGTGTGAGAGAGAGAGAGAGAGAGAGAGAATAAGAGAGAGACAGAGAGAGCAGATCACTTAAACCTTGAACTAATTCTTAGTAAAAGGGCAACTCAGTCCCCTGGCTTCTCATTTATAGAAGTCAGTAAATCTCACTTCGCTTTAAGCAAATTTAGATGGTATGTCTGTCAAACCTGAAATAATCCCAGCATAGGTAGTCCCCCAACTTTTTGATAAATATTACTCTCTTTCAACTCTTGATGATGAATTATCTCTCAACCCGGACAGAAGGCAACTCATTTCTCTGATTCATTCATTCATTCATTCATTCACTCATTTATTTTATCAATTCTTATTGAGTATCTACCCAGTAACCACATGATTTAAATTGCTTTTACACTGACTATGGCATGAGTCTAGTGGTCTCACTTCATCACCATGAATCTCTCTCCTACACTACAAAACCATGTTAAGCACCCTTAACTCCCCAAATTTTTGTGGTAGCCATGTAAGACCTGCAGTTGGAGACTCCAACTCAAAAAAGAAAAAAAAAAGAAAAAAAAAAGAAAAACTCTGAAGTGCTCTATAAATGTGGAATAATAGGTCCATGTTTTAGAAATCTGAACAGGAAACAAGACTTCTACAGTATTATAAGTGTGAGCTTTACAGCTTCTTTGAAAAGCAGGTAGAATATAACGGCTAGTTAAAATGTCTGTGGTAAATTAGACTTACCACAAGATTCCATATGCAAATTAACAGTGTCACACGGTGATAAATATGTAAGTCTGAAGTTTTCTATTAATTTGTGATTTTTATAGGCTTTTTATAAAGGTTTTGCAGGAATTCATTGAAAAGCAGAATAAAGCTATAGGAGTACATTTCTTGCCACCATAAGATAAGGAAGAACATGGTAAGCATGATAATAAATTTAAAAATAGATGCATTAAGCACTCATTTGTCTAAGCACTATGCTAAAAACTCTATAAGATTTTCTCAGTTGCATACCACTATATGTTTTTCTCATTTTATAGCTGACAAAGCTGAGACTCAGAGAAGTTATGTGTGTCAAGCTCCAAATTATAGTACCAGTAAGTAAAAGGACAAATCGAGAATGTTTTGTTTTTTTTTAATGAATGCTTCTGGGGAGGCCTTTGAAGAAGGTGCAAGAAGCAAAGTAGAAATGTTAGAACAGGTAGAACTTGGACATGAAAGAATGGAAGGGGAGAGCAACACACTGGGAGTCAGTGAACAACAGGAGGTGAGATGTGGATTTGGAGAGTTGGGAACAAGTTTCAGAAACAGGAAACAGAAAGCAAAATTGATTGCGAATAGCTATTTGAAATTACAGTAAAATTAATATTGAAAAATCAGTTTGGAAACAGATTACAGAAAATTTGAATTCAGGGTTAAGGCTCTATGCTTATTTTGTAGGCAATGGGGAGAAACAGAACGTAAAGCCACAAAAAGGAATCATCAACATGCTACCTATGATGACCATTCTTTCTGCCATATGCACAGCAGGCAGAAGAGCATGGTCTTGACATCAGGGAGACCAAGCGGGAGGCTCCCTGAGCACAACAACAAGACAGGCTTCATGTCTGCAACTGAAGAGGAAATTTGATTATCAATGCCAAGAAGACTCTTTTGTGATGACCTATTTAAGATGCTTTGGTCTTGTTTTTCAACTTTGTTTTCACAGAGAGGATCAACTCTCTGGCTTAAAATCTAATAAAGCATACTATCCCCTTTCACATTTCAAAACCACACAGGCAAAGAAAAGACTCCCCTCCTTGCAGCTTCTTGAGATTTCCTCATCCAAAGGCTTCCTCTTCCTGCCAAGAATGTGCATAATTTGAGCCAGTCAGTTCTGGCAATGTTCCCTTATTGCTTCTCCTGGAGACCCACCCCCACTGGCTCTGACAGGAACCCAACCTCCATCTAAAGTTAGAAAACCTGCCGATGCCCTCCAACCTCCCATCTGATCCGACTCTCTCTCAGTTCAAGTTTGGCTTTTTGGCTGAAAACTGAATATTTTGGACTTTGAAGAAAACATGCTCTGTTTCCCCTGATGGCATCTCCAATATGGAGGGAAATAGACTGGCCTTTGTTACTCTGTCCCCAGGAGAAGATTACGGGCCATGCCCAAAGCTGGGGGTGGAGGTGGGTGGCAGGAGGTGAGGTCTAGTCAGTTGACTTAGCATAAGGCCTGTATTGTTTTGACGACCTCTTTTGGAGAAACAAAACTCTTCAAGAAACTGAGCTGCCCACTTGGGCTCAGAGCCTGGGAGGCCTGATTACCCAGTACTTTTTCATGAATATTCTCCATACTATATCTCTCTTGAGCTTTGTACAAAACCACAATGGTGACACACAGAGTTGGGTCTTCCTAGTGTAAGATGTTTTGTGAAACAAAAGAAAAAACAAAAGAGCCTGGAGGATCTAAGACTATGCATGCAGGCAGATGATTTGGCAAAGATGGAAACTGAGATTATGAAAAAGCCACCATCAGCTAGCCAGCATTTATGAAATGCCTGCCTGCTACGTAGCAAATGCTGTTCTGGGCATAGTGTGAATTCAAATCCAAGGCCACCTCCCTCTAAACTTCATTTTCTCTCTACCAAGCCAGTGTTTTTTATTTTATGTTTGTTTTTGTTTAGCAGTGAAGTACGGTTTTCAAATGAAATCTTATATAGAGCACAAAAATGCAAATTATATCTAAAGCTATAAGTGGCATGCTAATACAAGCATAATCTATTTGTTTAAATTTCTATCATATATGTAAAGACAATCAAATAAAACCAATAAATCATTTCTGATTAACACCAAAAAATTAAGATTGGGGGCACAGACAACAGTTACAGTTTTCCGTAAGCTCAAGCGTTTTTGTTGCATAGAATTGAACAAACTTCTTTTCTGTGTAGATAAATAGCTGCACATGATTAACACTTCCTAAATAGCTCATCTTAGAGTCTCAGAATACTTGCTTTTATCAAATCCACTAAATTGCTATGAACATTTAACTATGATTCCACATTTTTTATCATAAACTTAAATGCCCAAGTCAGATTGGTAACCTTTAATATATAGTCAGCTAAGAAATTATTTGTGTTGGAATTATTGTCATGACATCATATCTGACATTTCAATTTTCCTTGCGTGTCACATAATTAGTATTGTATAAAAGTTTGTACAGATATAAGTTTACATGACAGGAGCTGATTAAGTCTGAATTGAAAGGAAAAAAAAGAAGCAAACCAAAACAAGGCATTCAAATCAATGGCATATGCTAAAACAGTTCAAATACACATATCAAGATGTAGGAAAAGCTTCATTATAAGGCCTTCCCCAAAGTGACATAATCTGGCAACCCAAAGTTACTGATAGGTGGCCTCAGCTGAGTTCAGATTTAAGCTGTAAGACATTTAAGTGCGTGTTGTTTTATCAAAACAGTTCAAACGGTAGTTCAAAAATGTGCCAGATGAATTGTACTCCACATCTTAAAAATAAAAAATAAAGTACTCTTTAAAAAATATGCCAGAAAAATAGTTAACAAATATTTTAAGAACTTCTACAGTATTTTTGAACCACTCTCCTATGTACCCATAGGTTTCACTCATAGCCTCCAAGATGCTTTCATACACCAGGATAAGCAGGAGACCTAAGCAAGGCTGTTGTGAAGTGTGGCTCCTAGCACATAAGCATTCATTTAACAATTTGTTCCTGAACCAACCTCTCAAGAACCTTTAATAATGATAAAAGGCTACACTGATGTAGAGTTGGGTGGATATAGTTTCTTGGAGTTTAAAGTCTGGGTTCACTGAGTCAATAATCTGTTATTGAGCATCTATCACACATTAACAATTGTTTTAGGGGTCACTAAGAGATGTGCAAGTGAAAAGAAGAAAAAATTTTCCCTGTGCTCATATTGTAAAAATTTTAGTTGGGGGAGCTAGAGTTTAAGTACCAGAAAAGCAAGTGCAAGGAGGAGATATAATTTAAACACACACACACACACACACACACACACACACACAATAAACTAGCAGAAAAACAATAAAATAATGAATCTCCATAAACCTCAGTTTCAAAAGTTTTCTCCATCATATTTCTTTATTGTTTTTGTTGGAGTATTTTATAGCAAAATCAAGACACCATATCATTTCTTCCATAAACACTTCAACATTTCTAACAAATAAGGATTAAAGCCCCAACAAATTCACATCATTAACACATCTTAAAAATAAATATTTCTTAATATTATCCAATACCAAAACTGTGGGCAAATTTCCCTTGATTTTCTCAGTAATATCTTTTAATAGTCAGTTTGAACAAATCAGGTGAGGCTACAGAACTTAAATTGAGATTGTTAAATGGCAAGAAGGAGTAGGTAAAAGAAGATAAAGAAAAGGATAAAAGGATACCAAAGCATAAGGAACATCCAATGGCAAACTTTGTGGCACCACAAACAAACAAACAAACAAACAAAACAATGGCCAGTAGAGGTCACAACAGCTTGACCTCCAGGGGTGGGGGGGGTGAACACCAAAGCCAGAACCATTATTTATTTGGGGAAACTATATTATTGATATTACAAAACAGCTTAAGGTCAAGGTCAAGGGTATTTGCATGGATAAGGAAGAAGGAAGGGGTACAAAAGTACAGAAAAGGAAGAAAATGTCATGAACCTTGGAGAGGATACAAATTAGGAAAAACTTCCTAGAAGAGGTCTTGAAGTTGTCCAGGGACTTTATCTCAATTCTGCAACCACCTGTTTAACCAGAGGGCCCAAACTCAATGATTTTGACAGTCCCAGCAATCAAGTAAATGAGTGAAGGAGACCAAGGGTAAACAAGAGGGAGTGGTGAGAACCGTGATGCACTGAAGCATCTGTGTCCTGTCCAAAGGGGCAGTTACCTTACCAGTTATAGCCATGAAGAGATGCCATCCAAGGGTTGGGGTGCCCTCTGTTTGCTATTGCTTTATAGCTGAAAATCCAGAATTGCATAACTTTAGGTTGCTGGTTAAAATGGTGGCAAAGACCTTAGATTGGTGTAATCTGACTGGGTGTGAATCCTGTCCTCACCATTTCTTGGCTGTCAGACCTTGGAAAATGTCCTTAACCTCTCTGAGACTCAACAAAATGAAGATTTCTTAGTCCATTCATGCTGCTCTAACAAAGTACCACAGACTGGATAATTTATAGATAATAGAAATGTATTTCCTTTAGTTCCAGAAGCTGAGAAGTTCAAGACCATGGTGCCAGCAGATTTGGTGTCTGGTGAGGGCCTGTTCCATGGTGTTTTCCTGGGGGCATTCTGAGATGACAGAAGAGATGGAAAGGACAGGTCAGCCCTCTGAAGCCTCTTTTATAAGGGCATTAGTCCCATTCATGAAGGTAGAGCCCTCATGGCTTAATCACCTCCTAAAAGCCCTATTCCAATACCGTCGTCTTAGGGTTTAAGTTCCAATATGAATTTTGGAGAAGCACGTACATTCAAATCATTTCAGAAGTTAACAACAGTCTGTCTTATGTACAGGGAATGGTGGCCTTCCAAAAGATAGTGCACATCGCTATGAATGCTACCTTGTTTACAAAAAGTCTTTTGCAGATGTCATCAAAGGAAGGATCTTAAAACGAGACCATCCTGGATTATCCATATGTACCCTAAATCCAGTGACAAGTGTCCTTATAAGAGACACACAGAAGAGCAGGTGATGTGAAGACAGAGGCACGGATTGGAATGACGTGGCGATCACCAAAGATTACCAGCAGCCACCCGAAGCTGGAAGAGGCTAGGAACAGATTCTCCCCTAGAGCCTCTGTAGGGATCATGTCCCTACAAAAACCTTGACTTTGAATCTCTGACCTCCAGAACTGCGAGAGTACATTTCTTTTGCTTTAAGCCACCAAGTTTATGATCATTTGTTATGGCAGTCCCAGGAAACGAATACATCCTCTTCATGGTGTTGTGAGGATTATAAGGAATTGGTGAAGGTTAAACATTCTCTTGACCTATGTCTTTTCTGTGAAGTGATGTGAATACCACTCACCTGGGTGCTTTGCTGCATGAGCAGATGAAGATTTACCCTGAAGGCAAGAAACGTCTGCCTCAGGCTGCTCTTTTGCGTGGGCCCCTTATTCCTCATGTCATCTATTTTCTTGCAGAAATTGCGAGAGTAAGATGTCTTTGTATTCCTTTCCCCAGAGAGCCTCCCAAACTGTATTTGCTTCAGGTTTCACAAGCTGGGTCTGGCCTGGGTTATCGGTCATGTGGACTGAAAGCCTGCTGTCCACGGTAGATCTTGGAGGAGGTATTTATTATGCACCTCCTGGATGCCAGGCACCATGAGGCTATTTACTGAGGCCTGGGAGTGGAGGTAAGAGGGAGAAGAGGTTGTGGTTCTTTGACTCTCCCCTGACTTCTGTCCCCTCTCTAAAGGATTGTACTTGTTTAAATCCTGCCTCATTATACCAAAGACTTGACATGCTCACAGGAAACACTGTGAACCTCAAAAATAAAACTGGAGCCATCAAAAATACCAGATAGGGCAGGGGCCTTGTGGAGGCAGCCTGTTACCTTGGTCCCATTTTCTGTGAGGGCAAACAGGACATCGGTAAGGTTGAGAACAACACTGCAGGGAGGAACACTAGGCTTACTGTGAGGTCCACTGCAGCTGGACTGTCGATCAGAGGAACCACACTGTGATCACAAGATCAGCAGTGTGGACAAGGGCAAGGGCACACAGATCACGAATACCTTGCTTTAAAACTTGGACTTCACCTGTTGGCACCTGGGAGCCACTCAAGAAACTGAGCATAGTGGTAACGTGAGCTGACGCACAAGACTACTTGTATGATGTGATCTCAGGACACTCAGAAGTCATTAGTCCTGTATTCGTGCATTTCCTACATCTGATTATCTTGTATTTGTGCCTATCCTTGCACCTGGTAACAGATCCTTCTCTCCTAGCCCCCCAGGGGATTCACAAGATCCAAGATTGCCCATCATTTTCTTTTGAGAATTTGAATATTAAGTAGATATACACAGATGTGGCAAAAATGGGTGGCAATTCAAGCTGAGTCCTAAGGTCACAACCACAGGAGAGAAAGTTCACCTGTCCTTGTCGCTGAGGCTCCCAGAACCATGTGATTCATGTCTTTCCTGAGTGTCGAGTGTTGATTTCCTAATTTCATATTGTGCTAAAGTTATTTGTAGCTAATTTTTACTTCTTCAAACAACATTTTTCAGATGTACCCCAAACCTAACCATTGAAATCTTCATATAATTGCCTACTTGTAAGGGATAAAATCTACAACTAACGAATGGACTGTGAAGTAGAGTTGTAGATTTTATCCCTTAAAAGTAGGCAAAAATGGGAAGAAAAAAATTGTGAACTCTTAGGAGTCATTTACAAGTTATTAATTTATAAATTAATATTACCCTTTCTTGAAGAAGTATCTTGAGAGTGAAGAAAAAACAATAGAGGGAAGCAAAGAGGGTAGCGAGGGTGTGTCATTGGGCAAGAAAGAGGAAATAGAAGTTGTGGAAAACCCCTTTAATAGATTTCAGAGTTTCGGCTCATGTTAAAACTCATATTCCTCATGCCTCTTCCTCTCTCTTATTTTTCCACTTCTGAAAACCCCAGTTCTTTTCAGCGCTTCTGGAAATCTCTAAGAAATCCTAGAACTGTTGGCAATCACTAAGAGAAGGCTACATTTCAAATTATTTAGAACATCCCATGAACAGCGATTATGGTTCCCGTGTCTCTACAGATGGCCACTAGACGTATGTACAGACACTCTCAGGTACAGAAAGCAACTCTCCCTCCCTGCAGCCAATTCGTTTTGAAGGTTAGTGCCTACATGGAGCTATATCTGCCTTCCTGCAAGGATTACCTATTGGGGCTCTAAATTTTTCTTCTAAAACAAACCTGCTCTATTGTCTGCATATAGCCTTTCAAATATTTGAAAATAGTGTCAGGGGAGCTTAAGGATTTCACTGAGAAAAATGTGTCTAGGTGTCCCAAGGCACATGCTTGAATTTACAGATGAGCTTCCCATGCTAGACTGTTTCTTCATCTTGCTATTGTATTTTTGAAAACACAGAGCCTAGAATTGGGCACAGAATGAACTCCAGATATGGTCAAATTAATGTCAAACAATGCAGGCCTCTCATTTCCCCTGATCTGAAACTTAAACTTCTAGTAAATTATGGACGATTTGTTAGCTTTCTAAATATTTGTTTTGCTGAAAGCTTAGTTTATTCATGTAGAAGATAACTATAGAATTAAGAATGAAAATTAAATAGGAAGAAGTCATAGAGGCTTATATACTTGCTAAGGTATTTTGACTTTTATCTACAGACGATGAAAACATGAACTGTAGCCAGTATAAGCCATGTGTGTCCTAAGTGCTATATTTTCAGTTCTGTTTTTGAACCAAAATACAGGATTTCTCTTTTCTCCTGTTTGTCCCGGATTGGGGCTGCACCCTATGGAGTTCAACCCAGTGGAAACTCCGTGCAAGGGAGGGGCTGGATCCTCAAGGAAGCTGTCTGTTTCCATCCAAGGAGATTCCCATTTCTTATTCTTAAGTCTCTCTCTCTCTCTCTCTCTCTCTCTCTCTCTCTCTCTCTCTCTCTCTCTCTCATCTGTGAAGAAGGTACTAGCCAGGCACAGTGGCTTACACCTGTAATCCCAGCATTTTGGGAGGCGGAGACGAGAGGATTGCCTGAGTCCAGGGATTCGAGACCAGCCTGGGCAACATGGTGAGACCTTGTCTCTATATCAAATTCAAAAATTAGTCAGGTGTGGCAGCACATGCCTGTAGTTCCAGCTACTTGGAAGTCTGAGGTGGAAGGATTGCCTGAGCCCAGCAGGTCGAGGCTGCTGTGGCCATGAGCTTGCCACTGCACTCCAGCCTGGTCAACAGAGTGAGACTTCAACTCAAAAAGAAAAGAAGAAGAAGAAGAACATACTAAAGAAGAAGGTTGAGTATATCAAAAAGGGTGAGGTCAGAGAAGAGACTGTTAGATTTGGCAAGCCCAAGGTCATTAGTGACCTTGAACACAGAAGTTTCATTGGTGTGAAGGGAGATGAAATCTCTTTATCTCTATCGCCACCACCTTAATCCATATTCTTCTCATCTATCTCCTGGGTGACCTCCTGCCACTAATCCTCTCTCTCACCAACCTCTCCTCACATCACCACCATCTTGGGCAGAGGCCCAGAAATAGCTGTTTCTTAACAACATCTTTGGTGCCACATTTCCAGATGTCAAGAACCTTCACAATCAAGGCCCAACAACCTGCTTCACATGCCTAGGAGTCTCATAACTCTGGACTATTTCTTGTTTCTCAAGACATGTGCTCAATCACTTAGATCCCTTCTACAGCAGGTAGCAGGCAGTTTTTCTAAGACTTCGCCCATGGAACCATCTGGAGTCTTTACAAACTGTCCTTGGCCTCTCCCTCTTCCCAGCAAGCTAGAGACAGGGGAAACGTACTTCTTATTCTGGCTCTGCCTCTAATAAGCTTGGTAACTTAAGTAAGGCTTTTCCCTGCGCTGGGTCCCAGGGTTCTACTCTCTGAAGTGAGGGAGTTTGACCAGGGTGGTTTTAAGGTCCCTTCCACTTGGAATATTCTCTGATTCTAAGGACAGTAGTATAGATTTACATCAGACCTCTATTGCCAAACTTGTAGAAAGAAAGGCCGTTATCCTCTGTTAATTTGCAACGAACCTGGCCTTTGGCTAAGTAGAGAAGAAAATGAGAGTGGGGGCTTCTATGTGGGACCTGCTTTACTAGGTGGTTTTCCATGCCTAATATCAGGACTGTGATGGGTCACAGCATCTGACAGGTAAACTTGGCCAGTATCCAGGATTGGTTAATGCACCCTCACTGAGCCCAACGTGGCCAGTGCCAGGTTTCAAATACGTCTTCAAATTGCCAGAGCTTCAGGGACTGAAATAGAATTTTATTTTAAACCATTGTTATGTGACAGTAAAAGTGTTCCTCATTTTGACATGTCTAGTGATGACTGGTTGTATTTTTATACCCTCCATTTCCTCTCGAAGAAATTAAACAAATAAGCAGATGCCACCCTCTCTCCTTCTTCTCTTTTTTGGCTTGGGTCCTCCAACAATGCAGTGCTTTCTGCACCATCTGCTGGCTCTGCAAAGGTAATTAACAAATGCACACTATTCCCAGATGAGGCTGGTTTATAAAGGACAAACCGTGCCAGGAAAACGGAGAGGAACAAAATAAGACCGCGGCAGGCATGTGAGGCTGCTGCAGTCCCGGCCATGTGTGTTGTGAGAACTGCTTGTCCAATTTCAATTTCTAAAAACAAATTCAAACAGATTTAACTAAGTAAATAGAACTTCACCACCACGAAAGAAGAGGTGAGGAGAATGGCAGAGGGTCCAGTATTTTTGACTCCCAGGTCTTATTTCCTCTACTTATTTTAATTTTGCATTTATTGCAATTTTTTAAGAAGGAAAACTAAGACGACGTCAATGAAGGCTCAAGATAAAAGTTTGCGCATGGCACTTAACATTGGGTTGGAGGCTGGCAGATTCTGTCATTCACTAACTAACCCTCTAAGCTTCGATGTTATTCAACCCCCGTGAGTCTCATTCCAGCACCTGTAAGTTGGGGGAAGAATAGTATCCCCCAAGCATTGGGGACATTGTAACAATACAGGAGACGATAAATTTAGGTCAGAAATTATATGCAGTGCCAAGTTAGTACCAAGCCCATTCTAAGTGGTAGTTGTTAATATTATCTTTATCAGGTGAAGATTCATGACAGATGGCTTGATCCACCCTTAGAGGCGGGGAATTAATAACCATTCTAGCAAAACCCACATTCTAAAAGGGACAGAAGCACTGGAAACAAAATCAGACAATAGAAGGGTTGACGTTCACTAAAATGTAAGATCTACAAAAATGTGTTCGGGGGCAGAAGACATAATTACAAGCTATATATATTCAAAATACATAAATCTCAACAAAGTAAGTGCTCATATGGGCTAAGATGTAGAGGTTTAAATGGGAGCTATTGGTAGAAATGTAGAAAAGTGAAAAGATAAATAAATAAATAAGGTGAGCTGTAATCAGATTAAGATATAAATTATAGACACAGAGAATTATCTTTCTGAGAATGAGGATGTCCTAACTTGGCATGTTAAAAGTTAGACAGGAAAAAATATGAGATGGTTCTCAGTAATCTTACAGAGGACAGAGATCTTACAGAAGACAGTGTGATGATGACGTTGATGGCTTCTTTGTTCTTTTTTCCACTGACTGGCAGAGTCAGAGCTCAAAGGAACCCGTTTCTGATCGCCCAAAGAAAAACACCCCAAATACTGCCGTTTTATGAGAGCCCTGCGCTGCTCGAGGCAAAATCAGAAGGTTGGTGTATGTTTCCTAGCAGCAACAAAATATGTCCCTAGTCAGTAAAACGATAACGGCAACAGTCCATGGTCTCCTCACTAATGGCGAGAACTTGACATTTCTGAGGCGAATGAATCTTAGTCAATATCAGATTCACCTACACTCACCACTAGTGCCAGATCTCTTAAAATGCCCTTGTGCCAAGGGAAACCTAGCTCATTGCCATACTAGCCAGTAGCCAGCTGCCCAACCCGGAAGAACAAAACACACCACCATTCCTGACTTATTTGGGGACTTTGTCTTCCTACTACTTGATATGCTTCAATAATGACATTCTCCCTGGTGATGGCTGAGAATCCAGTGCACAGTGACCTAAATGCACCCAATTCTTCCTTCAAAATCTAGTTCAGACACCACGAATCTGTGACGTGTCCCCCAGAGCCATCACCAAAGGCAGAGTTAAATGCTCCTCCCTTTGTGCCACCTCATGTCAGGGACATCCTAGTATCATCATTCACCAGATCAGCTTTCTCCTACTGGAAGTCACAATTCTAGAAGACCCTGCAGGGGAGGGCTGGTTAACTGGGCACGTGGTGGTTCAGAGAGGCTTCTTGTAAGAGGAAACCCCTGATGTCAAGGTACAAATAAGTTTTTCCTGAATTGATGGAGGCGAGAACAGAATTCCAGCCTGGAGACCGAAGCAGGCCTCCGTGAGTTGAGCTATCTCTGTGGTCCTGTTTCCTGGGCTGGAGAATGCAGAGTCATTGAAAAGGTCATTGCAAAGGCCGACTCAGAAAGGCATATCCAGGAATTTAGACTCTATCTTATAGGTCGAAGAAGCCATTTACAAGTTTTCAGCCTGGACAATGTAGGAAGAACCCAACTTACAAAAAAGGAAAAAAATAGGTGGGTGTGGAAGCCAAGCTACTCAGCTACTCAGGAGGCTGAAATGGGAGAATCACTTGAGTCAGGAGTTCAAGGCTGCAGTGAGCTATGATCACATCCCGGCACTCCATCCTGGACAACAGAGGAAGACACCTACTCTAAATAAAAAAGGAGAGGGAGAGAAAGAGTTTTACGCAGCAGTGACATGATTATACTTGTGTCTGAGAGGGCCCACTCTGGAGACTGGATTGGAAAGGAGCAAGATAGATGCAGGGAGACCAGGGCACCGGTTATTTGAGTCATCTCTGTGAGAAATGAGGGAGCCTGAAATGAGGCAGCCGCTGCAGGGGTGGGCAGTGAAAGGTCAGTGTCAGAGGAGGGGTATTTGACTCGTTCAAGGCTAATTGGCAGAAAAAGGTTTTTATTTATTTATTTTTATTTTACAATGTGGGGTACAATTCAGGATTAGGTATACAAGAGGGCATCACACAGATAAAGTCTGGACCTCCCTTTGGTCCCCACTTTGCCTGGTTTGAGATCAGGTACCCTTATTGATGTTGTGTTCCCCCACCCCCTGCCCTGGCAGGATCTTGCTACTGCCAAGCCCTTTCTTGTAGTGCTATGGTAAATATTCAGGGTTCGCTCCTGAGTAAGAACATGTGGTACTCAGTTCTTTGCTTCTGTGATAGATCACTGAGTATGATAGACCCTAAATCCATCCAAGTTGCTGCAAAGACCATATGTCTGTTCTTCTTTCAGGCTGCATAATATTCCGTTGTGTATATATACCACATTTTTAAAATCCAGTCCAGTTTTGATGGGCAACGTGATTGGTTCCATGTTTTTGCTATTGTGTGAATAGTGCTGCAATAAACATGTGTGTGCAGGTATCTTTTTTGTAGAATGATTTGAGTTCCTCCAGGTATATTCCTAGTAGGGGGATTGCTGGGTCATATGGAAGGTCAATATCTAGTTCTTTTAGAAGTCACTACACTGCTTTCCAAAGAGGTTGCCCTAGTTTGCATTCCCACCAGCAGTGTAGAAGTGTTCCTTTTTCTCTGCATCCTTGCCAACATCTGTTGCTATTTGTTTTATTAATGATGGTCATTCTTACTGGGGTTAGGTGGTATCGATGTGGTTTTGAGTTGCATTTCTCTGGTGTTTAGTGAGGCTGAGTACTTTTTCACGTGTCTGTCGGCTCACTGTGTATCTTCTTTTGAGAAGGGTCTATTCATGTCTTTTGCCCACTTTCTAATGGGGCTGTTTTTTGTTTTTTGTTTTCCTTTTGGCGCTTTTGAGTTCCTTGTAGATCCTGGATGTTAGACCTTTGTCAGATATACAGTTGGCAATTTTTTTTTCCCATTCTGTGGTCTGTCTCCCCACTCTCTTGATGGTTTCTTCTGCTTTGCAGAAGATTTTCCAGAAGAGGGTTTTGAAGTCTGTCGCCATAGTTAGAATTCTGACTGTGCCATTCAGTAGCTGGATGACCTTGGGCACGTTTCTCTTGATAAGCTTTCGTTTTAAAACTCCCTCAGTGCCAGGTTCAGTGGCTCAGCCTATTATCCCAGCACTTTGGGAAGCCGAGGCAAGTGGATGGCCTGAACCCGTGGGTTCGAGACCAGCCTGGGCAACTTGGCAAGACCTCGTCTCTACAATAAATCAAAAATTAGCCAAGCGTGGTAGCATGCGCCTGTAGTTCCGGCTACTTGGAAGGTTGAGCCAAGAGGATCACCAGAGCCCAGCAGGTCAACCCTGGGGTGGCCGTGAGCGTGCTATGCACTCCAGCCTGGGTGACAGAGTGAGACTTCAACTTAAAAAAAAAAACAAGCTCTCAGGCAGGCTTGTTTTAAAGATTAAATAAACTAACAAAGATAAGGAAAGGAGCCAGTGCCTTGCATACAGAAAGTGCTCACGGGCTGTATTGCCAGCTCTGGGAGAAATAAGAGGGAAGAAGGAATCCCAATTACCTATGGCCATTTGTGTTCGTGTCTGTAATTCCTCTAGTGAAGAGAGAAGGGTTGGAGATAGGATGGTTTCTCACTCACTTCTGTATGCTCAGTGTCTACTTTGGGGCCTTACACATTTCTGGAATTAACCCTAGTTGTTCAATTTAATGGAGTCTACTCTGGGGTGGAGAGGGAAGAAGAAGGTGTCAGAACAGAGGAGGAAGTGTTTGGAGAATGATTTGGCACTTTTCACAAACACGTGCCCCTTGATACATCAGAACAGTGTTGGAGCAGAGGTTCCTGTTGTCTCCCCATTACACAAAGTTTGGGGAGATCGGGTGATTGTGTAAGGCTGAACCACTTAATAGTAGCAGCTTTGGAGGAGCCAATTTGAATCCCAAGATGCAGCCTCTAGGGACGGGCACGTCTGGCCCCGCAGCGTTCAGTAGCTCACTCAGAGGTGAGGCGGAGGAGGTGGGAGCTCCTTTAATGATATTCTCATGGGAACGGCTTCCCGCCCAACATAACCTGGCTGCTGCTTACAAAGCATCCTGATGCTGAAATCTGAGCTGGAAATTCTACACACAGCAGTGTTGGACACAGACAAAGGATGGGCGTTTTCTCACAAGAAAAGTGTGGCCTGTACCAAGCCCTCTCTTTGACCACCCTCCTCTCTGGGATGCAAAGACCAAAGGGCTGTGGAGGAAAGGAGGAAGGCAGCCGTTTCCATGTTAATTCTGCGTGGAAGGGCAAATAAATAATGAGAAAACCAAGTCACGTGTGGCCTTGCTCAGACTGCTGGTGTGGGTGTGACCAGCTAGACTTGCTTTCTGGAATCAAACCTACCATGCCCAGGTGCCCTCCCTGACACGGTGGGCGTAATTTAAGAGAGCAAGTGAGCACATTCCTCGTAAAGCCAGAATCCTGGGCTGCTCTCTCCCTTGCTTTGCACACAGTAGGTACTCTGTTCTTCTTTCATGTTAGCACTCAGTGATTGCTCCCTAAGCATCTTCTGAATGATGACTGATCATTCAACAGCCATGAACACAGCCATGCCCACTCTCCAGTGCCCCTCTCGGTTTTCCCTCTCTGGTGGTCTGCATTTTAATGCTGGACCTCTGACCCTAAACACCACACAGAGCCTTTCCCTCTCATCCTTACAAGGACTCACCACTACTCTCCCTGCCTTGTGCTGTGTTTCCTCCCTACAGTTTTTAAGTTTAAAACTTGCAAGCTGCAATCTGTATGCTTCCTTCCCATAGGGCTCCTGATTCTGCATGCCCTTTCTTCTTGGCACTTCTATGGACATCTTTACGGAATGAAATAGTAGAAAGAGCATGAACTTGGTGTGGGAAAATCTTCTGCTGGCTGGAGAAAGAGGGCAGGCAGGGAACCTCCAGGGTGTGATGAAGCTCTCTGAGATGCAAAGACCAAAGGGCTGCGGAGGAGAAGAGAGAGGCTTCAAGAAAGAGGGAAACACCTAGCAATCCCTTCCAGGTTAATTCTGCGTGGAAAGGCAAATAAACAATGGGAAAATGAAGTCACATGTGCTTCAACTCTAGCTCAGTCCCTTCCTGGCAGGGAGACTTAGGCAAGTATCAGTCTCTTCGAATTCAGACTCTCTCCTCCCAAGGTGTGATGAGGGTTAACACCAGAGCTGTGTTGGCTACACCCTGCACATACATCTCCTAGTAAACGAGGCCCAAAGTGGGACATTGAGACGCTGTGACTGGAGACCAGGGCTTCATCTGGGACTTTTTTCACTTGAGAAGGAGAGGGGATGTGTGCAGCAGTATATGCCTTCCAGGCAAGCAAGCCAATATAAACCTGCGAGGCTCTTTCCCCTAGCCACCCGGCCACCGTAAGGGAAATGAAGATTCTCTTTAAGTTGCATCCTTCCCTCAAGGTCCCTGTGCCTCCTTTCTGCTTCTCAGACCTCTTCGGGAACAGGAGGCCCTTGTATTGGGGACACAAACGGTTAGCATCAAAGAGGCTAATGACTCATTTGAGGTCACCGGAAAAAGGGTGTCAGATCTCTATCTGGTTTCTGCTCACCCATCACTGAGTCTATTCTTCCCAGCCCTACTCCCCATCTGCTAATTCAGAGTCTAGCTGGTAAAGCAACGGCATTTAGAAAACTCCCTACCTAGACAAAAGGCTGCTGAAATGTGTTTGCAAAGGAAATCTTCTATGAGGTCCCCATCCTGGAGGATACTCCAAGTTGAAGACAAGGTGACCGGTGATGTTTGACCAGCCCCAACTGGTGCCAGGAGTGATGCTACACTTAGAGACAGGCAAGACTGCATTTGGAAAGGTGAGGCTGAGAAGGAGAACCTGCACAACACCCTGAGGGTCGAGGCACATTGCTTGGGCATCCTGCCAAGAAGGGAGGTGGGACCTTGGCTGATGTTGGCTCTCCCGCCAACAGTCTCTCTAGGGCCATCTTCCACCATTTTCACACCTCCCAGTTCCCATGGAAAGCAGGGTTCCTGGTGTACTAGCCATTTCTAAAATATACCTGGCTGTTTCCTGCCTCTCTAATTTCTTATGTAGTTCCCTGCTCTCAGACCGCCCTTTCCCCTCACGTCTACGAGAAGAAGAAAAATTTGGCTCAAGTCTTTCTTCTTCTACAAAGGCTTTGAAAAATCTCTGTAGGAAGAGATGGCTACTTCTTCCTCATGCCCATCTGCATCCCAGTAAAAATGAAAATGGGCTCTCGAGGGCTTTATAGATACAGTATATGAGTATATGTGAAGCACATACTTGTGAGACATAAGTGTGAAATATACATAGATAGATGGGGGGGAGAAAGAGAGAGAGACTGCTTTAATTCCTCCAGCGATGCTGTATTATTATCCCCATTTTACCCCCAAGCTTCCCGAACCAAGGCTTGGAGAGTTTAAGTAACTTGCCCAAGACTATTCAGCTTCGAAGCTTGAACCAAAACTTAAACTATTGTCTCTGCTCTCAGAAGCTATACTGTAACACCTATACCATCTGATTTATTCACCTAACTGCCTCCCCATCTATCGGGGCCTGGCTCTGGGGTAGAAACCCAACAGGCATCTGTGAATGGAATTGATTTGAAGAGAGCTGGCAATCGGACGACTTCGGAGACAGTGCTTAGATGATGGGGCAAGGTGCTTCAGAATAAAAGATGAATTAGGAAAGCAAGAGCCAATTAGCAGAGGATGCCACAGCCTTTGATAAGGAGCTTTAATTTGATAGGAGGCAACTGGGAGTTATTCATCCTGGAGCTCCAAGGAAGGCATTGACAAGCCCCTAACGACACTCAAGGGCCTTTGGAGCCTTTAATTGCTGCCTGCAATTTTGCTATTTCTGTGTAGAAGTGACACAGGAGGATGAGCTCGTGTGCCCCCTGGCTGTAGCATTCGCAGCAAGGTCACTGTGGGAGCACCTTTCCTCTCCACCATGCAGAGCAGGAACACTGCACACGAGCCCAGGTCACTTTTCCTATGTGTCCTTGAACTTCAGATAAAGGTCCTCCCTGCCTCCCACACCCACCCCCCCCACCTTACATGGCTCTTGGGTTACAAAAAGCCACCCTATCACCGTTGCCCTCTGCAACTCCTGCATGCCCCCAACCCTTGCCCCACTTGCTAACCCTCTGCTCTCTGTCCACAGAGAGCATTTGCAGCCTCTAGAATCTCAATTCCATGGAGGCAGGATGCTTCCCTGCCTTTCCCACCACCGCTTTAAAGCACCACCAGGGCAGGGTCGGTTTGGAAAAAGAGGAGAGGAAAGAGGTTGTGAAATTCTGCTGATAGAGAAGTCATGGGAGGCTGTTTTGTGTTTTTTATCATGTATTATCCCGAACTTGGGACCCCTTCACTTCTTCCATCTGGTGCAAAAAGCACTTGGAGGCCAAGAGCTGGGCCTGGCCTCCCAAGGCCGGAGAGAGCCAACAGCAGGATGGATTCCAGATGCACAGGACAATAGCCTTTTCAAGCCACAGAATGCGGCTCAGTATTGCATTGTTTGCATGTGATGCAGCTTCTTGAAGGCACACAAACACTCCCATTTTCACTAGCCCCATGATGGTGACTTATTTATCTCTGAAGATTCAAACCACAAGCCGCTATGGCCACCCCAAAAGGGAGGAAGGGAGGGGGGAAACAACAACAACAACAACAGCAACAATAAAAAGCCACAGATGAAAAAGGAAAGCCAACCAGTGTGCAACTGTGGGTTGGAACTCTGAAGCGGGCACCAGGTGCGTTAATTACACTTGATTGCATGTTGGTTTATGACTGTGGTCACTTGTGTGCTCCGTTCTGGCCCTGCAGCATCTGTGCTGAAGGATATCCTTGGTAGTTCGCTAAGCAAGATGAATATTGGCCAGATGGTTACTTCACGAGGGCATAATTTATGTAGCATTCTCCTGCCCCAACACGGATTTCTGTGAAGGAATCTTGAATGCCATGCTGAACAAAACAGAACAAGAAAACTCAAACCCAAAGAAGACTCGGTCGTGTAAGCGGAAGATTAATGATCTCCACAGTGATGCTGACAGGAGTCCAAATGGCAGTCGGATCCCAGGCTCACACTGCAGATTCGCCAGCCCATCTCCCTGTCGCTTGCAGAGTGCACTGACATCATCCGTGGCATCTCCAATTCACTGCGCGGGAAGCTTGTGCGCTAAGCCCCCAAACACGAAACTGGGTCATTCACTTTTTTTAAAAAAAAATTAATTTTATGTTGTGACAGGCTTCATCAGCACCTGATTGCTCAGTAATTTGATTTTGATGGTGACCAAGTGAAGAATGTGCTCTGGGCGTCAGAGGCCGGGCTCGTTCTGAAGTGTCGAATGGGGAAGACAGGAGTGAAGCAAATCTCTTTCCTTGGGAACTCTTAGAAAGCAGCTCCCGGGAAGCCCTGGTATTATTGGGCCACCAGCTAACAAGCGCAAAAGCCCAGTTCTGGGTTGCTTTAGGAGAATTCTTGTTCTCTGAGAGTACTATGCGTCTGACCCACATGGAGTTAAAAAAAAGTAGGCGTTATACACTTGCCAGTGGTATTTCAAAGGCAGTAAGCCTCTCTGGAATTTGTAAAATTTCTACAACCTACACACTTAAGTCCTGAACCACAAAACAAGGATATGCCTAGAGAGTGAAGGTCATACGGCTTCAAAACAAGGTCAGCCCAAGGCAGTTCAGAAGCAAATAATACCAGGGTAAATATGTGAGTTCGGTGTGTCCACATCCCTGCAGTCTCCGCTCGCAGACCCTCTGTGTCATAGTGACACAAGACAAGTCCTCCTGCGGGACCAAAGCCATCCCAGCAAAATCACGTTGTCACGTTGTGTTGTTGCTGTTGTTTGTTTGTTTTGAAGAAATAAATAATAGTAATAACAGGGACGGAGGCCATTTTTTGCACACTCACGGTGTGTAAGACTCCCTGCTCCACACTCCTCCATGAGCCCCTGCAGCCTCCTGTGAGGTGTACCCACGGAGGGAATAGGCCCTCTATCCTCAGACTGCCTGCTGCCACCTACCGCTGTGTGACTTCACGCAACTGACTTAATGTCTCTGAGACTCAGTGTCCACATGGGCTCAATAGAAATCAGAAGAGAATCTAGTTCACAGGTTGTTAAGAATTGAGTGAGAGAATGCTTTAAAAACTTGGTAGGGAGCCTGGCACATACCAAGTGTTCAAAAAGAGTCAGCAATTATTTTTATTCTGCGTGCATGGCCATGCAAGGGAAACAGTCTCAAAAGCTCTATCAAAGGGCAGATCACTCTTACATGGTAAAAATAAGATCTGAGTCTAGGCCCACCTGGGCTGCTCCCTCCCACTGGAGACAACTGATGCAAATTCATGGCTAAAAGCCCAGTGACTGCAGTCCTTTCCCTACTAGCATGAATTGGCAGCCCAAGCCTTGGCAAATGGTCCACCATCCCCATAAGAAAACACCTCTGCTGTTTCATTGGAATGCTTTCTGATGCCCCCAAGTAAAATCCTACCACCCTCCCTATCCCACCTCCCGGGACAGAATCAGCCCCCCGAGGAGAGCCAGCTTCTCCTGTGAGTTTGCACCAGCCAGGAAAGGCTGGGCAGGGTGACTCAGCAGAAAGTGGCCTGTGCTCAGAGCCCGCCCACCTTCGTTCGGGTCGGCTGCGGCCAGAAAAGGAAGGCCTCTGTGAAGCAAACAGAAAAGGACACAGCTCAGGTCCCCTGGGTGCAAAGCCTCCTTTGTCTGAGGGACTTCAGACAGGAGCCGCCCATGTTGACATTTCAGCTAGCAGAGCAGGCTCAGCTGGGCTGGACCCACTGCAGATGCTACAAAGGGTGGTGCACACTTCTATAGCCTGGTCAGACAACACAGTCCCTGAGTTCTTTGTACATAGGAACGTGCATAATTTCAGACATATGAGTTTTCTATTATTATCCCCATTTTGAAGATGGGGGCACTAAAGAACAGAGAGGACAAACAGCTCATCCAAGGTAACACAGCCATAAATGGGACAGCAGGGCTCACACCACAGAGGTCTGGTTTCTAAGCCGGTGGTCGCAGTGGCCAGGTCTCTCCTGCTGGCTGCATGTTTCTCCCTCCCTCTCTGTTCTGTTGCTTCTACTGGAGCTCAGAGCTGAAGGCAGCACTGCATGTTTTCTTGAGTCTGGCTCTCTTCCATCATCCCCTTCGTTGCCCAATAATAGGTTTCACTTGCTCTTTCCTGGATGCTGTCACTACCTCCCAACGGATCCTTCTTTCCCCAGGCTCATCCCTTCCCACCATCCTGCCTCCCATTTGGTGCTCCAACGGCAAATACCACTTGGAGGGCCCCACACATGCGGGGCTGGCTTGCTCCCATGCCTTGACTGGCTCCTGCGGTTCTGATTGTCCAGAACACCTTTCTCCCCGCACCTTCCTGGTTGACTGCGCTAGTCTCATTCACCACCTCCAGGAATCTAGTCCCCCTCCCCTCGGGCTGGAAGAAGTGGCCAACTGAAACTCACAGAACACCCGGTGCATATTTTTAGTGTGACACGTGAGGGCAGAGAGCTTGTCTTGACTGCATCTTCCACGCTGGACACCGATCCTGATACCTAGGAGGTGTGCCGTGAAAGCTGGTTACACAGCATGAATGAAGCTGGACTCCATCCACACAACCAGTATCCACATGCTAAACCACTGCAGATCCAGTATGGGCAGTTATTGAGAATGCTGCTCTCTAAAGTCTTCCAGTCCTCTGTCCTTCAGGTCTCCCTGGCTCTGGGAAGTTGGGTGGGTGGCATATGTCCAGTTCTGGCCCATAAGTTGTGAGTGGAAGTGAGAGATGTCAATTCTGGATTGAGCATTCCGTTACAGGGATGAGACTCTCAAAGCAGGGTTTCCCTCAGTCATGGTGACTAGTACATGGGAACGTCAGCAGCTTCATCAGCCCAAATCCCTGAGCTGCCGTAAGAAACAGAACCCTGCAATGGACGAATGATGCCAGCGAGAGAAAAATCCTTGTTGTTTTGAAGCCCCTGAAATTTTCGGCATAACCTATCCAGTCCTGAAGGAAGCACCTTAAACCTGTTAACTCATACGTGTTATTCTGAGCATTTGCCAGGCATGGTCTTTCAGATTGAAGGTAGACCGAAACAGCTAACCCTAATAATAGCAAACAAAAGAAGAACTAACAGAGCCTGATGAGTTATTTAGAAACAAGTGGTCATGGACAGTCTGTATATTTCTGATCAGTACATTTATGTACTAAGCTCACTCAACCCTTTTATTTCTTTGGTTCCTTACCACAAGCTTGGGCAAGACACAGAACATATGTCATCCACTCCGCTTATTATGGGGAAAACTGGCTCAGAAAAATGGTTACCTGTCCAAGGTCACAGAGCAAAAAAGGTATAACTGGTATCAGAGCTGGGTTTTCTGACTCAGAGCTTAGGACTCTTCCTCCTAGTCCAAACCTCCTAACATTTAGGGTTTTATAATATTATGACCTGTGAAGCAAAATTTGAGCCAACCAAAAAAAAAAAAAATCACATGCTAAATCATGTGTAAAGGACTTTAGAAACCTTTTGTTTCTAAAGCATTTACAAACAATGGGTGTTTTTTGGTTATTTTTATTAAGTTATTGTAATTTTTAAAGCAAATACCTGGACACTACCAAAATGGTGAATACCATGAAACTAATAACTGCCATTTGGTTGTGGTGATGGATGTGAGTGGCTCTGGCCCACTCGTTTGGACCCTGAACCAGAGGACAGTTGGTGGTAACTTGAGAGAATGTCTGAGCATTTTTATCTGGTCTCTAGTTACCCTGCCACTCGTGCCCAAATATCAGCTTTTGGAGGGATCACCCAAATCTAGATTTGGGGTGATGATTCTAAGAGTCTGGGTCCCAAAAGTTTTGGAAAGTGTCCAGTTTTGATATTAAATGAGGCCTAATTCATGTAAGCATCAGAGTTGCATGACACTTTTCAATGACACTTCTCCAGCAGATGTTTCTTTGTTTCCATTTTCTCTTTGGCTTCAGGGTACTCTGTTGTCCTCTTTTGCCTTCTCTTCCCCAAATTTGCCATTTGTCTATGTTTTCTCATCTTGTCCATATAATAATGTTGTTTATTAGACTGCCTTCCCTATATCTGCAAACTATAGGCTTCTTCTCCTCTGTGGTTTACAGATTCTATTGAAGGATTTGGTGTTTGGGTCTTCTCTTGGGTTTGCTCTACCTTGACTTGTATTACTATTTTAATGATAAGACCTCAAATTAAGGCTCATGATCAAAGAATGAGATCAAGGAAAAAGGGCTAATATGACTGCTGATCTCACCTTGAACTTGGTGTAAGATGGATACGACTCCCAAGTTCTCATGCTTGTTGTCTGTTTTGGTCCATTAGTGCGGGATTCCTTATTGGATTTAGAGCCCGAGCATCTCAGTAATAAACCAGGTGGATTGACTCAGAGTGTCCTCTCTGCTGAGCCCCGTATGGCCTTTGGCAACATTAAAGAGCTAATTGCAATTTCAAGATGTGTCATCCTAACCACTCCTCTCTCTTTAAGATAATTCGTATCTTCAGTGATCACCTCTAAAATGGCTTCAATATCTTTACCTTTGTTCCTTGCTAAATTTGAATGATTCGACTCTAGCTTCCAAGATTAATAGGTAGATAGAATTAAAGATAAGTATAGAAGTAGACATATATAGAGCTAGAGCTAGAGATGAGAAGCATGCACTTAGTGGGCATCACTCCCTGTGCTATGCATTTTACATGCTTCATCTTAGTTCACCTTCATAATCAGATGAGGTCACCATGGCTTGAAAGAAATTAAGTAACTCCCCCAAAGTCATGCAACTGAGAATGGTGGAATTGATAGAAGCCTGGAGTCTGCGTCTGGGGCTCATGATCTTCACCACCACACTATATACACCCTCGAGGTCTACCTGATATCTTACCATCCCCACAAACTCAACCAGCCAAAAATCCAACTGCGTCCTCCTAAGTGCTTCTCTTTGTAACTCCTGTTTTCATCATGTAGGCTGGTTACCCAGGCATTATCACATCTTGCCTTCATCGTTAGCTTCTCTCTCCTCTCCCACATCATCTGCTGAGTCACTGATAATTGTTGTTTCTTCCCTTGTGTAGTTCTTCACCTTCCTTCCTGGTTTCACCACCACTCCCCAAGTTGAGTTCTCCTTGACATCACGTCTGAGTTACCATAATTGTCTCCTACTTGATTTCCCTTCATCCTATACTTAGAATTTGATTAATCTCCCTGGAACACTGTTCTGTATACATCAACTTCTTCATGCTTAAAAACCCCAGAAGTGTCTCATTTGATACAGTCCATCCCTTTCTTCCATTTTCTCTGGTAGAATCCTCATCTCCTACCACAATGGTTGAGTAGTCATCATTTCTTCAACTTCTTATATGTGTTCTGTTTCCTACCCCTTTACCCACAGAGCTTCTTCTGTAGTGAATGGTCTTTATCTCTCTTTCCCATGTTCTAACCTTCCATCAAGGGCTACCTGCTGGACATTGCCCTTTGTGAAACATGCCCCACATGCCCCATTATTTCCAGATTATTACAACTTTCTGAGTCTCATAATACCATCCAGAGCATAATTAGGTTCTAAACTGAGGATACTGTAGTCATCTTTTTATGAGGAAATCTGACCTCAGCTACCAGTTTATAAACTCTGGATATTAGATCAACTGTGACCAAACATCTCTAATTTTTCAGATAATTTTGAATCAAAATATTTTGCTTGTGGTAAGAGTATCAACCCTGATTTTAGCTTCAGAAAATAAAGTTGATGAAGAGCTATGTATCTCTTATCTCTAGTGCCTAGTTCAAGGGCATGTAATGGAGACTTAAAATCTGGCTAGGTCTTTCTCTAGCTAAAGGGCCATACTTGAGTCTCTTTCTTTCTCTCAGCATGCTATTTTAAATGGTGGGCAGGGATAGAAGAGGGATTGTCAGAGTATATAGACCTTGGAATTCTAAGGGTTCTAGAGACATTTTCAGTAGTGTTCCAAGAGAGAGGGGAAAGAAAAAAGACCAAGCAGCCAGGACCCTCCATCTTCCAGCTCTTCCTACCTTCTTTAAGAATGCCCCTCTTGGATCTATTTTACAAGTTTGTGGTTCTACCCACAATTTCATTTCTACAGAACATTCTCTGTGGCTTAAAAACATTTGAAAATTATTGCAATGGATTATTTGTAAGATCTCTTCTAGTTTTTCTATTTCCTTGTCTGTTAATGAAGGGTAGTCATGGCTATCATGTACTGAGTACTCACTGTGTGCCAAGCACTACTAACTGCAGAAACTTCGATGATCTCCATTTTGTATGTAAGGACAAGGGCTTGCATTAAGGGCACTTGGCTAGCAAGTAAGGAATAAAGTGGAAATGTGAGTTGAAGTCTCTGTAACTTAGCTACTACACTGCCTGCCTTTTCCAGTTGTCTAGAGAGAAAGGTTAGGAGCATGAACATTCCCCGCCCCCACCCCGCCCTGTGTCTGCTTTATGGGAAGAACATAACACAAATGAAAAACAGGGCCTTGTGGCATTTGCAGAAATGTTTGGTGCAGGTGGATGAGACAGGTGGTCAGCCTTCATCTCATCTGTAGGAGCGAATGGCTTGGGTAAATATCCATGACTGGTAAATGCTCTTATCTCTCTGACCTCATTGTTTGGAGTGTAGGAAAATAACAAAACACAAAAACAACAACCAAAAAAACTAGAGATTTAACTAGACCTGACCCTCCAAGGGTTTAGCATTCTTGGCAACACCGCTGACCTCTCCAGCAAACCACAAAATGACTCAGAATTCAGGGTGTTGAATTGAGCCCCAAATCTAAAAGAATCTTCCCTAAGCTAGCTTACACACTAAGATACACAAGGCAAGTGTCTCCAGTCAGTGAATATCTTACCTATAACTTTGCAAATCTAAGATTTTACTGGCACTAAGAAACACCGATATCTTAGATACAAAAAAAAAAAAAAAAGGGAACTGGCAATTCCCATTTAGAGAGATCTGAGTATTATCTTAAAGTAGTTCCAAGATGTAGCCACAGTCAGATAGTTTGCCTATGAACCTTAATCAGGAACTAAATCATACAAAGAAATTTGTAAATTCCCTATCTCCAGTGCTACCAAAATGTCTGAGAGGAGCTGGTTCAACTCCCCCAATCCAACTCATAAAAAGATTTTCCCCTCTGCTGACAAGAGTCCTCTATGTGCTTGTGGCCTGATTTAGAATTAGATTAAAATTTAGCAGAAGCTGCTCTGTGACACTGAGTTTCTGAGAGCTATGGAGTAATTTTGCTCAGAAATTGTAAGCCTGATTTTGAAACTCTTGATATTGTTAAAGAATTATTACTGCTCTTCAATTAGACAAGAGAAGGAAATCAGGTGTATCCAAATAGGAAAAGAGGAAGTTAAGTTATCCCACTTTACTGAAAATGTGATTCTATACCTCGAAAATCCAAGGAAATAAGCCAAAAACCTGCTTGTACTGATAAAGATCTTTGGCGAAGTCTCAGTGTACAAAATAAATGTGCAAAAGACAGTTGCATTCTTATACACCAACAACAAGCAGGCTGAGAATGAAATAAAAAGAACAATCCCATTCACAATAACCACACAAAGAAAATGAAATATCTCAGCATCTTCCTAACCAGAGAAGTGAAAGACCTTTGCAATGAGAACTACAAAGCACTGCTCAAAGAAATCCAAGAAGACAAAAAATGGAAAAATATTCCATGCTCATGGATAGGAAGAATCAGCATTGTTAAGATGTCTACCCTACCAAAGGCAATCTACAGATTCAATGCAATACCCATTAAATTACCAACATCATTCTTCTCAGATCTGAAAATGACAATACAAAAATTCATATGGAAACATAAACAACCACAAATTGCCAAAACAATCCTTAGCAAAAGAAATAAAGCAGGAGGTATCACACTTGCAGACTTCAAACTTTATTCTAAGGCTACAATAATCAAAATAGCCTGGTATTGGTACAAGAACAGGCATACGGACAAATGGAACAGGTTTATAGATTCCAGAAACAAAACCTCAATTTCTCAACCAATTCATCTTTGACAATGCCTCTAACACAACCACTGGGGATAGGAGAACCTACTCAGTAAAAAGTGCTGAGAAAACTGGCTGATCACATGCAGAAGATTGAAACAGGACCCCTACCTACCCCCATACACAAGAATTAACTCTAGATGGATCAAAGACCTAAAAGTAAAACCTCCAACTATAAGAATCTTAGAAAATGCAGGAGACACTCTTATGGAAATTGGAACTGGCAACCAAATTCCTAACCAAACCCCAAGTGCCCATGCCATAAGAGATAAGATAGACAAGTGAGACCACATTAAACTGAAAGTCTTCTGCAAAGCAAAAGAAACCATCAAGAGAGCAGGGAGACAGCTCACAGAATGGGAAAAAATATTTGCCAATTGTATACCTGACAAAGGTCTAACATCCAGAATCTACAAGGAACTCAAACATGCTGAAAGGAAAAAAAACCAAACAGCCCCATTTAAAAAATGGGCAAAAGACATGAATAGACACTTCTCAAAAGAAGATAGTTGGGCAGCCAACAGACACATGAAAAAGTACTCAGCCTCACTCATCATCAGAGGAATGCAAATCAAAACCACATTGAGATGCCATCTAACGCCAGTAAGAATGGCCATCTTTAATAAATCAAACAGCAGATGCTGGAAAGGATGCAGCGAAAAAGGAACATTTCTATACTGCTGGTAGGAAAGCAAACTAGTTCAGCCTCTTTGGAAAACAGGGTGGTGATTTCTGAAAGAACTAGAAATTGACCTTCCATATGACCCAGCAATATCCCTACTGGGAATATATCCAGAGAAACTCAAATCATTCTCCAAAAAAGATACCTGCACGTGCACATTTATTGCAGCACTATTCACAATAGCAAAAACATGGAACCAACCATGCTGTCCATCAAAGCTGGACTGGATTTTAAAAATGTGGTACATATACACAATGCAATATTATGCAGCCAAAAAGAAGGACAAACATATGAACTCTGCAGCGACTTGGATGGATTCTGAGTCGATCACCCTCAGTGATTCATCACAGAAACAAAGAACAGAGTACCATATGTTCTCACTCATAAGCAGACCTTGAACAATTATCAGAATACTATAAGAAAGGGATTGGCAGTAGTGGAAAACTGCCAGGGGAGGGAGGTGGGGTTGGCAGTTGAGGGAAACTGCCAGGGGATGGAGGGGCACACCTCAACAACAAGGGTACCTGCATAATGAATATTTGTACACCTAGCCCTGAAATGTACCCCACATATTTAAAATAAAAAATTTAAATAAAATTAAAAGATCAAAACAATTTTTAAATTAAAAAAAAAATACTATAAAAAGGGATTGGCAGTAGCAGGAAACTGCCAAGGAAGGGGGGTGGGATTGGCAGTTGAGGGAAACTGCCAAGGGAGGGAGGGGCACACCTCATCAATAAGGGTACCTGCATAATCAACGTTTGTATACTTAACCCTGAATTGTACCCCACATCTTTAAAATTTTAAAAAAAGATTACTGCTCTTAATTCCAATCAATTGTGGGGTGTTTTTTTGTTTGATTGTTTGTCTGTCTGTTTCCTAAACTGGGACAGAGGAATTGAATGTAGGGGGAAATTAGGCCTTTAATAAAGGATGAAAACACACTCACAATAGGACATTCCAGAGGCTGAATACAATAAATTATAAAGCTTAAAAAAATAAGACCTGGCCCTTCTCTCCTGGTTTTTCCATTCCCCAACTCCTCCGGCTCATTCTTCAAGAGCCTTCCTTCTCTCCCGCATACAAAAAGGGTCTGGCTTTGCTACCTTTTGTTATTTTACCTCCTGATTTGGGAGTGATGTGATAATGGGGTCTCCCAAGCTGGGTCTTTGAGAAGAGAAAATTTTTGGTTGGCTGGTGTCCCACCTTTCTTCTGAGGCTTTCGAAGGTTTAAAATAAAGCTCTACCAAATGGGTATAGCAGATGTTATTAAACTTCTGTTTTTCTGGGGAGAAAAAAACTAAAGGAAGTGACACCTAGTGGAAGGGCCGTGGCTTTTATTTCATTCATTTTTAAAGCAAAGCTTGAGTAGTTGTACATATATATGGGGGGAAGAAAGAGTTCTCAAATAGTTTCCTAAAAATACATAGTGATGAAAGAGAGAGAGAGAGGGAGGGAGGAAGGGGGGGAGGCTGTAAAAAATAAAGCCAAGACTCAATCATTTGCTGTGGTATAAATTCACGAACCTAGATGTTCTGTTAAGATAGCTGGAGTTTGCAAAAGAATATAGAAAAATAGATGCGGCCCCATCTTCTGGCAGTCTGAAGTAATAGCGATAGCAATCTGCTTTTTCAGATGTGGTTTGTTTTGTTCCCTTTATATTTCAAGGTATTCATCAATATTTGTCTTTCTTAAAGGCACTTGTCATCAAAAGATAAGTATTGCCTTATCAGTAATCAATATTTCTTTTCTTTTTCTTCTTCTTTTTTTTTTTTGAAGTCAGAGTCAAACTCCATCACCCAGACTAGAGCGCACAGGCATATGGATTGTGGCTCACTGCAGCCTTGACTTCCTGGGCTCAGGCAAACCTTTTGCCTCAGCCTCCCAAGTAGCCGGAATTACAGGCCTGTACCACCATGCCCAGGTAATTTTTAAATTTTCTGTAGAGACAAGGTCTTGCTATCTTGCTAGGCTGGCCTCGAACTCCTGGACACAAAAAATCCTTTTGTCTCATCAGTATTTCTATTCCCCAAAGTAGAAACAAGGGACCCAGTTGAGTGGCTATCAAAGGAACCTTGGGATTAACACCAAGAACATCACATCAATCTGTCTGTGTAGACAGGCCAGGCATTGGTCTGGGAGTCTCTGTGTGTGCAGTTGCCTTCCATACAGAGAAGTAAACAATGTCCTTTGGATTAGCTGATTGAAAGAGACACCACAGATCTGAATAAGGTTTATAAAGATATTTTGTCAGCTGGTGCTGGTGACAAACCTCCACCCTACAACACCAGCATTACTGGATGATTCCTTGAATTCTGCAAGAATTATGGTGATGTCCACAAATACAGATCTCATCTGCTTCTCGGCAATGATTGTTTTCCAAGACAAAAGCTCAAAGAGTCATGTTTCACTCAGGACTCATTTTTCACCAAGAATTCTGCTAGGTGGTTGTACGGGTCAGTGAAGATTGAAGAACAGAATAAGGATGGCAGGAGACATGGTAATGCTTTATTTTCCCTGAGATAGAATTAAAATCGACAAGCATGAGAAGCAACTGGCTGAGTTTGAGGGTTTGACAAGCACATCTACTTGGTTTTCTTTTCCGGAGGAGTCTATGCCCACCAAGAGGTGCCTGACTGTAAACCTTATGGTGGGATGAACTCAGAAGTACCATGGTCTTCCCAGCTGAGGTAGATCTGGATGAGAAGATGGGCAAAAAAGCTTGTCCCCTTATCCCCAATTGCAAATGAGGCATCCCACGGAAATGGCTACATGTATAGAGACCAAATCATCGTGACATTATAAAACCTGAAACAGAATATGTACTACCTATATAGACTATAAAAACAAGCACATGGGTCTCTTTGTTCTGAAGCCAGCCGAACATCTCAAATTTCATATCAAAGTACAAACTAAAAACAACAGTACCTGTATATGATATTTTCCTGAAACAATGGCCACCCTCTAGACTGTGCTGGACCACTCCCTTCTCTCTCCACCATCTTGTCAAGCTTTGGTTGGGGAATACAGTAGCCCATTAGCCTCAATATAATTATAATCGTTGTGACAATAATAATAACAGTAATAATTAATCTGTATTGTATTCTTACTATATGCCTGGCAAAATATGAAGTGCTTTCCATGAATTGTCTCATTTGGATTTTAAAACAAAGCTGTGAGCAGGTATACTTCCTATCTTCTTTTTATAGACAAGTAAAAGAAACCATAGATCATCCAGCTATTTTTTTCATATATTTATTAACTCACAGTTTTTCTTGAGCTCTGATTATGTCAGGGAATATTTGAGGCAGTAGGAATACAGCAGTGAATAGAACATATGCAGGTCCTTGCCTTCGTGAAGTCCACATCAGGTAGATGATAAATAAATACCATGCCATGGACTAAATTGTTTTCTCCCCAGAATTCACATACAGAAGCCCTAGCCTCCAATGTGACTATACTGTGATAGGCCTTTTGGGAGGTAATTAATGTTAAATGAGGTAATAAAGGTGGATCCCTAATTTGATAGGATTGGTGTTCTTATAAGAAGAGGAACTCTGAGCATGCGTTCAGAGGAAATGTCATGTGAGAACTGCCACAAGAAGGTGGTTGTCTACAAGCCAGGAAGAGAGCCCTCACCAAGAACCAAAATCTGCTGGACCTTGATCTGGAATTTCCAGTCTCCAGAACTGTGAGAAATAAATGTCTACTGTTTAAGCCACGCAGACTGTGGTATTTTGTTATGGCAGCCCAAGCTGACGAATACATGACATATGTCAAGTGGTGATAAGTGCTGTGGAGATTTGTTATTTTATATTTTAGTGCTAGGATTTGCTATTTTATATAGGAGTTAGATATCTCCTCTTTGATAAAGAGACTTTAGGGAAGAAATACAAAGAAAGTGGTGAGGCAAACTAAGTGGGCACCTGGAAAAGGAGTGATCCAGGCAGAAAGAACTATCATAGGAGGGTATTTTGAATTTACTTCTTTTTTCTTTTTCCTCTTTTTCCATTGAAGAAACATATCTCAAAATAATAAGAGCCATCCACAACAGATCCATAGACAATGTCATACTGAACGGGCAGAAGTTGGAAGCATTATCCCCAAGGACTGGAACAAGACAAGGATGCCTGCCCATTCTCACCATGCTCGTCCAACACAGTACCAAAAGCCATAACCAGAGAAATATGACAAGTTAAAAAAGTAAAATTTATCCAGATAGAAAAAGGTGAAGTCAAACCATCCTCCCTTGCAGACAGCATGACTCTGTATCTAGAAATCCCCAAAGATTCCATCAAGAGATGCCCAGATCTGGCAAGCAACTTCAGTAACATCTTACAGCACAAAATCAACGTTAAAAAATCAGTAGTATTTCCATACGCCAACAGTGTTCAAGTTGAGAACCCAACCAGGAATACAATTCGTTTCACAATAGCCACAAAAAAATACCTGCAAATACATCTAGTTGAGGAGGTAAATGATCTCCACAAGAACCACAATATACTGGAAAAAGAAATAAATGGTTCATGAAGAAACCTTCCTAATCCATTCTTTTTTTTTTTTTTTTTTTGAGTTGGAGTCTCACTCTGTCGCCCAGACTGGAGTGCAGTGGCCGCTCCCGGCCACCGCAGCCTCAACCTGCGGGGCTCCGGCGATCCTTCCGCCTCAGCCTTCCAAGTAGCTGGAATTACAGGCATGCGCTACCAAGCCCGGCTGATTTTTTTATTTATTGTAGAGATGAGGTCTCGCTGCCCAGGCGGGTCTCAAACCCACGGGCTCAGGCAATCCAGTCACCTCAGCCTCCCAAAGGCACGGGATTACAGGCTGAGCCACCGAGCCCGGCCCTAATCCATTCTTTATGATATCACACTAGACCAGAAAAATGTTAAGAAAGAAAACAATAGGACAGTCTCACTTAGGAAATTATATACAGTTTTTCTCTATGATGCTCATAAAAATCTGGAAGAACGTTAAGAAAAAAAAAAAGTACATCATGACCAATTAGGGTTTATCCAAGGAATTCAAGAAATGCTCAGAATTAGGAAATCTATTAATATACTGCACTATGTTAGCAGATTACAGAGGAAAGACCATACACAGCTTCTTAATAAATGTTAAAGGATTTTTTTTGACTTTTTAATTTTTCTATTTTATTTTATAGATGTGGGGTACAAGTCAGAAGTATTTTGGATTTCTGAAGGACAACAAGTACAGATTGACTAGAACTGAATAAGTGAGGAGGATGTATTAAGAGATGGGAATAAACCTAGGTTCCATTCATAGATCATTTACACCGTAGAGGTTTGGGGATTTTTTTTTATTATTTCCGTATCCCTGGTAAATCTATGTCCAACCCATCACTTGCAGTTCTTTTTTTGTCTTGTTTCTAGTCTCCTTTTTATTATTTATTATTTTTCTTTCAATAGCTTTGGGGGGTACAAAAAGTTTTTGGTCTGAGCTTTAAGTGCACCCACCACCCCCACCTGTGCACATTGTACCCGAGAGGTGATTTTTTTTGTCCCTCCATCTCTTCCCCCCCCTTCTGAGTCTCCAGAATCCATTTTGCCATTCTCTATGTCTTTGCGGATCCTTGGCTTAGTTCCCACTTATAAGTGAGAACATACAGTGTTTGGTTTTCTGTCCCTGAGTTAGTTCACTAGGATGATGTTCTCCAGTTCCATCCAAGTTGTTGCAAAAGGCATTATTCCATTCTGTTTGATAGCAAATAGTATTCCATATACCACATTTTCCTTATCCACTGATCGGTTGATGGGCATTTAGATTGATTCCACATCTTTGCAATTGTGAATTGTGCTGGGATCATTCATTTTAAAAGTGTCTCTTCTATATAGTATTGAGTTAGACTTTGCTTTATAAACCCCTTGAAATAGTTCTCTTTTAATAGGTATGTGAAACCTGTTAATATTTATTGATATGACAGATGTTTGGTCTCAGTTTTGTCTTGTTATCTCATGTTGCGATTGGTAAGTACACACAATTATATTTCTTGTGTTGCCCTCTCTATTTGGCGTGTTTTCTTTTGGTTTTTAGGGGAAAAAATGTTTTAGTAGTGTTTCTCTTGGTATTAATACCAAGATAGTTTCACAGTAAATTCAAGAGACAAGGGAAATCTGTTGTATTTACCTATATTATTACTTGATTTGTTGATTTTCTTCCTTCTGATGTTTCAAATTTCTCTTCTTATCATTTAGTACTTTTTAGAGAATGTCCTTTGGCCATTATTTGGGGTCTGCTAATACAAATTTTCTTAGTTTTCCTTCATAAGTATACCTTAATTTTTCTCTTTAATCCTGAAAGATATTTTTGCTAAAGATAGAATTGAGGATTGAAGTTTTTTTCTTTCAGCACTTGAAAAATGTCGTCTAGGCTACTCACTCACTCTTTTCTGATGGAGGGTAGAGTAGGGATGCAGTTTCTTTCTGTGATGCTTGGCTGGAGTAGAACATTTGTAGTCTAAAAGTTTTCTGTCCTGGTAGGCTGTCCTGTTCCTGGTGCTTTCACTAGAAAGAACAGGCTTTTCTTAGGGCTCCTTTTGACTGTGCTTACTGACTTTTCTGGCTTGTTGGCTTCTCAAGTGCCCAATCCAGGACATATGAGGCAAAATGAAAACCCAGAAATTCACCGTCATGTCATTTGCTGGGTTTTGAGGGCTCAAGACAGTCTAGCTTCCCTTTTTCATCTTTGCCAGTCTTTCTATATTTGTTTTACATATAGTATTCAGATTTTTAACTTTACGTAGCATTAAAAATTTTGCCTGGAGAACTTAAAGATTGCTTATTTTTCTTTAGTCTATTCATTTTACTAGTTCATTCCCCAGAGTCAATCATTCCAGTTCAATTTTTTCTAGTACACTTCAGACCCTACTTATGTGTAAATCTAGTTCTTTTAGTTCTGGAAGTTTTCCAGACTTTCCGTTTTTAACATATTAGTTCTATTCCATTGTCTTGATTTTCTTCTCTGGGAATGTCAGTCTTAGGTATGTTAGACCTCCTTTGTTAATTGCTTTATGTTTCAATCACTTTCCCTCTGACCCTTTTTATTTTGTTCTTCGTGTCATTCTTATTCATTTCAATTCTTTTGATGGTTGATCTGTTTTTTCAATAATCTTTATTAAATTTTTATTTATAGAATGATTTGAGTTCCTCCGGGTATATTCCCAATAGGGGAATTGCTGGGTCATATGGAAGGTCAATTTCTGTTCTTTCAGAAATCGCCACACTATCTTCCAAAGAGGTTGCACAAGTTTGCATTCCCACCAGCAGTGTAGAAGCGTTCCTTTTTCTCCACATCCTCACCAGCATCTGTTCTTGTTTGTTCTATTAATGATGGCCATTCTTACTGGGATTAGGTGGTATCTAATATGGTTTTGATTTGCATTTCTCTGACGATGAGTGAGGCTCAAATCATTCTACAAAAAAGATACTTGCACACGTATGTTTGTTGCAGCCCTATTCACAATAGCAAAAAAATGTAACCAACCTTGTTGCCCATCGAAGCTGAACTGAATAAGGAAAATGTGGTATATATACACAATGAAATATTATGCAGCCATGAAGAAGGACAAATATATGGACTTGCAGCAACTTGGATGGATGTAGTCTATCATACTCAGCGATCTACCATAGAAACAAAGAACAGAGTACCACATGTTCTCACTCATAAGGAAACCTTGAACAATTATCACAATATTATAAGAAATGGATTGGCAGTAGTAGGAAACTGTCAGGGGATGGGGGATGGGATTGACAGTTGAGGGAAACTGCTAGGGGAGGGAGAGACATACCTCAACAACAAGGGTACCTGCATAATCAATGTTTGTATACCTAACCCAGAATTGTACCCCACACCTTTATAATGAAAAAATAATAACTAAAAAATTATTTATTTAATTCTCTCCTCCTCTTGGGTACTTTGTAATTTAGTATTTTTAATGATATAATTTTATTTTTTGTTCTATTCCTTTCCCAATTCATTTTCACTCATTCTACTTCTTTCTGGGATTTTTTTTTTTTTTTTGGCATTCTTTTAATAAATGTTTAATGCATAATAATTGTACACAGTTATGGAGTACATAGTGATGGTTTGATAGACATAATGTCTAGGAATCAAATCAGGGTAACTGAGTGGTACCTGTCTGTAGTCTCAGCTATTTGGGAGGCAGAGGCAGGAAGATCACTTGAGTCCAGGGGTTTGAGTTCAACTTGGACAACATAGCAAGACTCTATCTTTACTGAAAAAACATTTAACCCACTTTTTAGGGTGGTTGTTATGTGTTTTGATTTGGGTTTTGGTATATTTTTGTTCTTATTTTTTATATTTCTGATTCAAGGTGTTTTTTTTCATATCTTTAAATTGATTCACTTTAGAGTGATGCTTTATCATTCTTCTAGAGTCCTCTGCATTTTGGTTAGATTTCCTGGCAAGAATTTTCCACAACAAAAATGCTTTGATTCTTATTTTCAAATTTTATAGTAGTTTTAAATGGATGTGGCTGGGGTTTCTTTTCCCCCTTATTCCTTTCATGAACAGAGTTCCTAATTTAAGAGCTACTGTTTCTTCTAGCTCTTCCCTCTTTTGTGCAGCTTATTTTATGAATAATTTGGTTGGCATAGGGTAGAGTGAAGGAGGATTTTTAATTCTTTTCTTTTGAGAAGTCATTCCTTTTTCCTGCTTATGTCCTTCATTGGTATATCTCCCAGGGCTACCATCCCTTCCTTGTCTGCATCTTTTCCAAAAAAGAATGCTTCTTAAATGATGCCACATCCATTCTCACATACAACCCCCTACCCTGTATCCAGTGCTCTGAATTTTCAAGCCACAGCCTACATTTTGTATTTTAGCTTTTAATGTCAGACTTCCTATTTCTGGGTTTACGTTGCTGATGCATGTCATGGAGTTCGTGACATGGAGTCACTTAAGCCTCCCCGTTTCCACTCTCACCTATAGGCAGGGGCTCTGTTGGAACTCATCTTTTTCTCAACTTAGGTAATTTAGATGGTATGATATTTCTGTCTCCTGGTAACACAAAAGGCATGATCATGTGAAGTTTTATCTGTTCTCCTTGCTATGCTATGTGTTTCCCTTTGAGAGGGTGTGGGGAAGTTTTGAAATCAAGAGGACTCCTTTGTTCTCTAAATCCAGAGATCTCTTCTGCTTGTCTTTGTTTTAGATAGGCAGCAAACTACTTCTACCAACTCTAACCCCTATTCGGTGACAGGTTTTGTGAGACAACGTCTCTCAGAGCTCCAGTTGTCTTTCTTTTCTTTTTCTACAAAAGCCTCATGTTATACTAATGATTTTTGTTACCAAGAAAGAAAATCCTATTGACTAAGTAATAATTTCTTTATTGATTCACTTGCAGCCAATGATCTCTCATCTGACAGCAGTATTAGCACAGAGCTGATAAAATAACCACCAAGCAAAAGAGATATTTCATGCAGCTAGAGCTAAACTTTTGATGGTAGATGTGCAATTATTTGCTTATATTATTTAATGTTAAAATAGCTTATGTATCCTAGTTATTGCTATTGTGACTGCCTGGGGGATCGACTGTTGCTAGGATGGGAATTACGGTTCTACCCATTCAACCTAATTTAATCAACAAACATTTGTGAAGGGTTGGGGTTATAGAGAAGAATACTAGGCCAGTCCATAGAGGAAGACTTCATGCACCGGAAGAGACGGAGAAACAGATATTACTGTACAGCGTTAAAAGCACCTTAATATATAAATTTCATTGTAAAGTCAAAAGAGGATAAGAATCAAGTCTGCTTGGGTGAATCAGAAAAGGCTTCACAAAGGATATGTCTAAACCAGGTCTCAAGAGAATGAGCAAGGAAAATTGTCAGATCAGCTTATTCCAGGATCATGTATCTCTCAAAACTGCCTTTCAAAACAATGGATAGCATAAGTTAGAGCTCATCACCACAGCTTAACTCCTAGACACACACAGACACACACACATATACCAAATTAAAAAATTTTTAAGTGGATAATTCTGTTCTTTAAAAAAAAAAATGGAGGGTTTTGACTATGAGAATACACCATAATCATCCAGAGAGCTTTTATGTTTTCAAAATACGCAAGCAAGAAGCCACTCTATTCATAATCTTGCATCACCCTCAGTGTGAAATGGGATTGGAGAATTCACTTATTTAAAGGTTTAGACAATGTTGGTCCTTAATGTGGAGAGAATAAGACTAAAAGACCTCATTGTCTCCTGCTCTAGATTTCATCAAGGAACAGGAGATTTTTGTCTCTGACAACAGTAAGTAGACTCTCCTACAGAATACAGAGCTCTGCCAGTCACAACACCTCTGAATATTTTCCAGAATAAGAAATGAAAAGAGTTCAGTTTTCAAAGAATAGGTTCACATCCCTCATGATGGAGATAGGACTGTTTCCTCAGCCCCTGTCAAGTGATTCCAGACGGCAGCATCACCTGAATGCTCTCTTCTGAAGAAAACTAGCAGGCCACCTTTCCTGGTGATTTTTCCTCCCAAGAAAATATAACTCCATTGAGTTGGTCGTGAGTTCACTTCACTTTGTATGATCCAAGAGAACAGGGAGTTCTTTGGGAAAACTCTCTTAGGTGGAAAGGCCGGCCATTGCTGCTAATTATCCACCCCCTACCCCATGATACTTCGTTGTGTCCTGGTGAGAAGCTGTGGAACACTATGAGTCAGTCTTTGAGTCTGGCAGGGATGGCACCCGTTTGATGAGGAGTCGTGTGTGGGCACATATCCCAGGAAGCTATGTGGCTCACACGGTGTTCGCATTTTAAACTCAAGAGCCTGTTTTTCAGCTTCTCAAGTCTGAGCTTCTGGCATGTTGAGGTGGATAAGAGAGTGAGGGGCATCAGTGGAGGAGGAGTCGGAGACAAGTTCAGCACTGGGAAGTGCCCTCACCTTGGAAGCCTAGACCCTATGTTGGGACATGCCTGCAGCTACAGCCTTTCTTTCTAAACATTCTAAGGACTCTCCGAAGAAACAGAAGAAGCCATCTGCTGCTTCTTTTCCAATTAGATCTCGAATCTGACAAAGTTGCGGAGTTTGTCCAGGAGAGACCAGATGAAAAACACAAGAATTAACAACTATCCATTTATGGAGCACTTATGAAGAGCTGGCTCTACAAGTGTTGTGAAGACGTCAATGATGAGACCTAGGCCTTGCCTTCTTGAAGGTCCCTACCTGGGAAGAGAGCTGGACAAGGGCACAGAAGAATTATAGATCATTCAGAATCACTGCAGAACTCTAGGCAGATATAGAGGTGGCCAAAAAGTCAAGCAGCCCAGCGATAGCCAAATTCCCCTGCCTAACTCCCAAACCTCATGCCAAACTACTCAAAAAGTTTTGCCCACTTCTTGTCTTTTCACATTTGTCTCCTCTTTGCTGCTCAAATTCCTAAACATTTTTCCAGCTGAGGATCTTTGCACTTGCTGTAGCCTCTTCCTGAGATGCTCTTTTCTCAATTTGGGGGAAGTCTGCCTCATTTTCACCCCTCGGTTTTTAGTTTAAATGCCTCCTCCTCAAGAAGACCTTCTTTATGACAACACTATATAAAGTAGATTGCCTCGGGCTCAGAAACTCCAGTTTTACTTGTATCATTTTAATTTTTATCTAAATATTTTTAGCACTGACAATGAAAAACAGCACCAGATGCTTGCTAGAGGCTGTAAGACAGATTTTATTCAGACTCCCACAAGTAAAGGAGAGAGAGTCCAGTATAAACTGAGCTCAATTCCAGCTAAGACATGGGGAACCAAGATAATGAAGGGAGAACAGAGAGGGAACAAAAGGGGATATGAAGACGTGGGAAAGCAGGAACCAAAAGAACTAAGGGGCTACAGAGAAATGAAAATTATGGAAGGATGTATAAAGAGAATTAATGAAAATGGTTTGGTGATGTGGTTGGGGACAGTGTGCTTTGTGATGCTTGGCAGCATTGTGTTTTTTTGAACAAAGACTCGGCTTCGGGGTCTGAGGTCACCTTTGGGGACACAAAGTGCAGGTGGAACCCTGGCTGAAGTGCAATCAAGTCTCTTAGCACAGTGGTCAGGCAAGTCCTCTGTGCGTAGCTCACACAACACATGCACGCATGCATTTATGTTTCGGTTTTTTTTCAACATCTAGTGTTAGTTGGTATTTATAGCTTCTTCCCAAATAGGACAAAGCTTAATCACATTTTAAATCCTCCCTTTTCCTTGATCTGTTTTCAATTACCATGTTGAGATCATCTGAGATATAGTTGGCAGGTAGTCTAATAATTAAAACATTGTTATCATTAGTACCATATTTTACATATTTGTCTTCTTTTACTCCATAACTTCCTCTTGGACTTATTTACTTATTTACTTTTACCAAGTATTATTTCTAGTAATTCTTTCTATCACATTTAAGGGATAACAAACTGTCTGAGTCAGTGGCATGCATCTATTTTGTCTTCCCATTTGGGCTTACAATAGTTTGGCTGCGTATAGAAAACTGACAAAACTGTCACAGTTTCCTCTTGCATTCAATGTTGTGAATGAGAAGATTTGTGTTAATATGATTCTTACTCTTTTATAGGCAAACTTTTTTTCCTTTAGTAGTGTGAATTTTTACCATAACATCTAAACATAGAACAGTTTACATTCCTCTTGCCTTGTACCTAGTAGACTTTCTAATCTGAAAACCCATGTCTTTCTCAAATTGAATAAGTTTCTTCCACTTTTTGACATTTTTTTCCATCTATGTTCTGTGTTCTTTTCCTCCAGAACCTCTCTTGGTACTTCTGGTTTATTCTGATTTGTACATTCAATACAACTACTAATTTTTCCTTTTATTTCAACAACTTTCTATGTCTAAGATCTCTAGTTGATTATTTATCTTTGAGTACAATGTCTTCTCTCATCTCTTCATCTCTCTCTATTTGGTATATTAATCTGATTTTCTTCATTTTCAGAATCTGAGTTGGTTGACTGAGATTCGAACCCCACCATTGCACAATATGTTTATATAAAGAATATGCATGTGTATCCCTGAATCTAAAATAAAAAAAAAAAGAATTGGGTTGGATGAGTTTATGATCTTCCTGTTATAAGACTGACTTTTTACAATTTTTGTCTTGGTTTTGTGCTGATCTTTGCATTTTTCAGAGAAAATGAGAGATCTCTGTCTACTTGAGAGCTGGATTTTACTGCCAGTGACAGAAAGACCGAGCACTGGGATGGTCAGTAACTAGTTTCCTTGTCATGGAGAGTTCTTGTTTCCTTTGACTATTACCAATCACTCAGGGGGCTATCCTGCCTCTCAGGCGAATGCCTCCATTTACTGCTTTTGCCTAGGGAAAACCCTTCTGTTTCTATACTCACAAATGGGTGCTAATGGCAAGAAGTGGGGAGGGGCAAGCCATCTGCTTTCTCCTATCATGGTATTGTACAAGTCACCTTGACTGTCAAAATCTCCTGCTCCAGTAGCCAATCCTTAGCATTTAGACAGAGTATCTGAAGCCACTTCCAAGAAAGCAGGCATCTCCTGGGTGTTTTTAGGGCTACAGCTTCATCAATTATACATACCCCATCTGCCTCAAGCCTCTCAGGAATTCTTTACAATTTCTCTTCTATGTAGAGTAGTTCTTCTTATTCTTCAGCACTGTTATGGCTGTTTTTATTCTATATATTTGGGTTAGGAAAAAGACATTGTAGCATATGCTCAGTTTATCCTCTTAATACCATCTCCTGTATTTAATTTACAAATCTGTTTTTTTATTCATAGGCATGCAAGAACTACAAACATAAGGGTATATATATAATTGGTACACATTTGGTGCACATTTAAGTAATAGTACAATTAAAATAATTTAACAACACTAAGAAATCACCATCGTTTTTGCTTTGGTTTTTTTTCAGCTCCTTGAAAGAAATGTTTATATATTACTCCCATTTTAGAAATATTGTTCTGGTTTTTTTTTTTTTTAGTGAAAACTTATTTTATCTAGACTTCATTCAGAAATTACAGAGAAAAAGACTAAAAAATACCCCCTGCCTCAGTCATGAAGCCTTCACAACAGAAACAACACACTGTCTTCGGTCTCACAGTTCATTTTGGTCCTGCAACCTGCTGACCCAGAAACAGGTGGAAGGAAGGAAAGAAAGCTGAGATGTAAGTGATTGAACTTATGCAATATTTTTAGTAAATGAATAACCAAGCGTATTCGTTTGCCCTAACTTACAATAACCTGGACATTTTGATATCAGTGAGTTAGTTGTTTCCCTTCGTTTCACAAATAAGAAAGAAAAAGTGCTCAGCGTAATTAAGTGGCCTGCCCAAGGTCCCAGTGCCACGCCTGACTATGAAGCCAAAATCCTTCACAGTGTGCCCTAACAGGACACAGAGGGAGTGCTGAAATTAAGATAATTTAAGGAGGGACCACGTACAAAGTATGGGGAATGTAAGGGAGCCCTAGGGATAATGCAGTGCCCTAGGGCTGGTGAGAGTAGGGCGGTTACCACAACTAGGCTGATGAAACCAGGACAGGAATGGTTACTTTGTAGGTTCTTAACCTTTTGTCACACTGATGACTCCCAAAGACCCTATTTCAAGATAACATTTTTAAATAAATTTGATAGAATACATAGAATTACAGAGAAGCCAATTATATTAAAATCCAATGAATAAAATATGCTAATAAAACAAGTGTGTGATGCATTAACCTAAGTGCTTCTTTACTGACACACCAACTAACAAGGTCTGACGGTGCACCTAATAATAACTGCAACTTCAAAGTAAAGATGAACACAAAATATACTTTGACATGTCTGCACCCTCTGTGACATGATATAAAAATATCCATGATAACAGTCATAGGCATTGCTAATACCATTAGGAGAGGCTGCCTAGCTTGATAGTTGAAGGATTTGGTTAGAGATTAGTGATTACAAAGATGTGCTTTTAGTTTCTCCAGTAAAGTTCACAGACCTCATGACTTCTATCCATAGACCTCAGACTAACAACTTCTTTGCTATCGGAACCCAGAATAAGAGAGTCGTGTAAAGAGGCCACTTTAGAGGAACAATGACCTTTCGTAGAGGGACACAGCCAGCCTACAAACAACACCACAGGGAGGGAGCAGGTGATAAATACTTTAACACCCTTCTCCTCTTTCCACCACCCTCATGCAAGTTCTTCCCCTGATGTGGTTCATGAAGGTGGGCTTCCTAGGGCAGAAGATAGGGTGAAGAAGACTGGAGAATGAGCCTGGGGGCAAGTTATAGGTATCCAGCCCTCAATATTTTGTCAATCTGTCTATTTCTATCCCTCATTCACATTCTTCTATTTCTTTGCTCTACATAGTCAAGATGGACTTATCTTATTCAGAGTAAGTCAGAAGTAGATGAGAAAGCACTCAATTCCTCCTAATTTCAAGGAACATTTTCCTCCCATAGAAAATGTTGCCTCGCCCCCACTTATATCTTATTACATATCCACATTAAGTAATTTTAATCTCCTTGAGAGGATATCTCAATTAAAATAAGTTTATATTTATATTTATATTATCTGTTTAATGTTTTATATCAATGTCAATTATATTTGGCTGCATGTAACAGAACTCCACAGCCAAAACCAATGGTCTAAATATACCAGAAGTTTTGTTTCTGCTATGTATCAAAAATTCCAGAGGTAGGCAGAACAGGGTTAACTCATGTAGTGGCTTGGAATCGTCATCAGGGATCCTTGGTCTTTCTAGTTTGGCACCACCACCCTGAGCATGTGACTTCCGTGCTTGAAGTTGCCTTATGGTTGCCAGGTGGCTGCTGGAACTTCAGCCAGTGCACATCAAGGCAAGAAGAAGGTTTGATAATACAAAGGACAAAAGTTATTCCAGCTGAAGTAGCCCTTATAGTTTGAGAGTTTTCTCAGGAGCTATATGAGAAAGAGTCAGCATACCAGATGTCTGCTAAGGGGTGCCATTGCAATTGACATTATGAAAAGAGAGGATGGAAAGAGGAGTGGGTAGCAGAAAAAGGGGAGCCTCCATACAGGGTCAGCAGCCTTGGCTGACTTCTTGAGACTCTCCGGAGCTACAGTGGCACTCCAGAGTTGCCACCATTGGGCTAAGATGACTGAACCTTTACACTCCCTCGTTGGTCACTTGTTATGGGCCACCCTAGAAAGGGCAAGACCATCAGCACAGCAGCTCTCCACAGCAGACACCATCCCTGAAGGAGATGACCACTGAAGGCTGGCCACTCTCAGCACGCCCAGACGTCAGAGCAACACGCCCTTTAGAGTACAAGACACCTGTCAGTGTCTACCACTCTACACCCCACAACTTCTGTTATAATTTATTGGCTAGATTTATTCAAGCAACCACCCTCATCTGCACAGGAAGCTGAGATATGTTTATTTATCATAATGCTCCACACCGAAATGTAGGATTCTTCTAATAAGGAGGAAGGAGGAATTGATTGCTATTAGGGAGACATCTGGAAGTCGAGGTCACATCTAGTTCTGTACTAGATAGTGACCTTCATGATGGTTTGAGCTCCACTAGTGAGCAAGCATACTCCCTGGCCCATGGTAGATGCCTAATAAATACCTGGTAAATAAGTGACAGATAAACAAAAGGATGAAAGAATTGGACTTAGGGCCCATGAATCTAAACTGTATGTCTTTATCCCTCAGAGAAATTAGGTAGGTCACTTTTGTTCCCAGACATGCTCCTGGCCCTCATATTTGGGAGGTGATAAAGAATGAGGGCATGTCTATGAGTTTGCTTAAGCTGCCATAACAAAGCCAGACTGTGTGGCTTCAACAGCATATATTTATTTCATCTTAGTTCTGGAGGCTAAAAATCTGAGATCAAGGTGTCAGCAGGTTTGGTTTCTTCAGAAGCTTCTCTCCTTGACTTGTAAGTGACTTCTTTTTCTCCGTGTCCTCATGTGGACTTTCCTCTGTATGTAGTCTGTTAGGGTGTAGGCCCACCCTAATACTCTCATTTTGACTTGATTACTTCTTTAAAGACCTTATCTCCAAATACAGTCACATGCTAAGATACATAGTTTAGGATTTCAACAAATGAATTTGGGTGGACACAATTCAGCTCATAGCAGAGAGGATGCTGTAGAGATGATGAGGGCCCTGCCATTGTCCTGGAGTTCTTCGTTTCTGTGGGTTTAGTTCCCAGGCTTCCTCATGTTTCTTCATCTGTTCCAAGAAAGTTGTACTCAACCTGTAAGCAGTCTACCAGTCACCAGCCTGGTGTTTGAAACCCATAGCCCAGAACCCAGACAGATAAAAGACAGTTTTCCTCAGAACTATGTTCCATTACAGTGTTCTTCTTCATACTAATTGTATTTATTGCATTAATTAATCATTGTATGATATCTTTTGCTTTGAGGGAACTGTAAAATAAATTGTTCTTGATCTTCATGTCTTTCACATCAGGGTTAAGAGCTTGACCTTTGTAATCAAACATATATAGCTTTGAGTCTCATACTTTTAAGTAGACAGCTATCAAATTCTCTCAGTTTCCTCATTTTAATTACAGCTACAATTTTATATATAAATATGTACACTTATATGTACAAATATGTTGTTTCATAAACATTTTATACAATATTTTTGTAAGTTTTATAATATAATAAATAAATTTAGTTATAATTATAGTTTCTACATTATTGAGTTATTATGGATATTAAATAAGGCAATGCATTTAAAAGCTACATAATGGCAGTCGTTATTTTGTAAATGTGTTGAATGTGTCCTGTGTACTATACAACAGAGACACAGAGCTATAAAGGTAAATATTCTATCTGAGAAAATTCATAATACACAAGGGAAAAAGCCAAACCATTGTGAGGAGAGGTATGAGAGTGCTAAGAAGCCACTAGAACAACACAGAGTAGGAAGGCTACCTGAAACAAATGGCCTTTTTGCTGAACCTTAACAAAAAAGCAAGAAGGAAAGAAGAGATGGAAGAAATTTACAGACACAGAGAACAACGCATGCAACTCCCTGGCCTTTGTAGGGAATCAGAATAGGCCGTTACATTGGGAAGACCAAGTGTAGTGAAAGAGGAAACCTAAACTCAAGGTAGGGGATGATGGAGAGCTGGTCTTGAACCTGCAGCGGGTTGGGTCTGCCTTCAAAGGGAATGATTTATGTGGGAAACTAGGTCAGTGCTGCTTCTGGTAAAGGAGAGGATTAGTGGTGATTTTTGTCTTACTGTTCTTGTAAAATATGTATATAGAATAGTACAGCTGTCTTCCTGTGGGTCTGATGTATGTTGCCAATTTGGTCTCTTGTTTAATTACCTGCAGAAGACACAAACACCAACATGATTTCTGCCTCTACCATTTGTGTGATTCATCATAGGAATTCTGAGTAACAGGTCCTTGTCACTCAGAAATCTTACCTAAGATTAGATATTTAGAGAGACACGGTGGAAATGGTTGGTGCCACCAATGCCTTTTGTCAGCTATGTCTTCTCTCCTTTTTGTTTCATTTTCATCTCTTGTTCTTTTTAATTTTTTCACCCTTCCCTCCAACCAAATTTTGAGCCTCCTAAAAGGAACCTTTGATTAGCCCTTTCAAAATGTGACTTTGGAGCTGGATGCAATAGCTCACGCCTGTAATCCCAGCACTCTGGGAGGCCAAGGCAAAAGGATTACCTGACCCAGAAGTTCAAGACCATCCTGGGGAAAATGGTGAGATCTAGTCTCTACCACTAAAAAAATTAGCCCGGCATGGTGGGGCCTGCAGTCCCAGCTACTTGGGAGGCTGAGGAGAAAGGATCACCTGAGTCTAGCAAGTTGAGGCTGTGGTAGCTGAGATCATGCCACTGCACTCTAGCCCCCTAAAACAAAAAAGGACACTGGGGCTATTGAAGGCTTTCTACTTCATATGATAAACTGAAAATTACAATGAACATCCTGCATGTGTGCTATGTTCACAACTGCTCTGTCATTTCCATTTCATAGATGAGGAAACAATTTCAGAAATATCAATTGTTTTGCTCATCAATATCCACACTCTCCTTTTCCTTTCTAGACTAGGCTGCATTTCCAAGCCTACATGCATCTGGTGGGGGGCTGGGGGAGCCTAGGGTGGGGTGTGTCACATGATGAGTTCTCTTGGATGGATTGCAAGTAGAAGAGATGTTTCCTTTCCAGCCCAAGGTAGTTAAAAGTGAGTGAGCCTTCTCCACTCTTGCTTTGCCTTCATCACCAGGTTGGATTTAGACCTGGTGGAAGACTCCAGGGCTTTTGGAAACGGCAGAGAAGTCCATGAATGAAGAGGACTGCTCCCCAAATAACTATGTGAAGCAAAGCACCCCCAAACTCACCCCACCTCCTAACATATCATTGACCTACAGTAGGCTAGAACAAGAGCCAGCAGTGAAAGCTTATTGTTTTATGCGACTGAGATTTAGGGTTTGTTTGTTATAGTAATTTGCCTGCGCTAATTAATACATAGCTGGGGCGAGATTTGTGTCAATCAATGAAAATTTGTGGAATTCCTTCCATGAAAAGGTATCACCAGTGCAACGCAGAGCATTATATGATAAATCCCAAGGGAGTGGCATAGACAATGCACAGGTGATCAGAGGTTGGAGAGAGTGCTTCCCCAAGACCTCTAGCGCTGCTGAGATTTGAAGGTTAGGCAGAAGTTGGACAGTGCCCTCAACTACACGCAAGGTAAAAGATTCTGTAGTGGCAAGAGGTGCGTCTCCCTTGGAGCCAGGGATGTGAGGTTTAACTCTAGATTTGCTCTTTATTAACTGAGTGACCTTGTGGACTCTGAACCTCTGTTTTCTCATCTATTAAATAGAGCAAAAATAAATATTTTCCAAGGTTACTGGCTATTATGAAGATTAAATAGAATAATGTGTACTAAATAGATATAATAGGCCCTTGGTAAATGATAATTATCATCACTGTTACAGTGTTATAAATGTAAGGAAAAACTCAGTTTTTCACTAGCTCAGACACAACTAAATCAAGTACTTTTATCTTGACCATAAGTGTTTTTATTTATGCTATTTGATAGTGGCAAGGACACATCTACCTCATTTTTTGTTTTTATTTTCACTAAGATTAATCAAAATCTGAAACCAAGTTTGTCACATAAAAGATGTCTCATACTTTGGGTCTCATCTAATTCTATCTTTTTACCCAGATTTACAGTTTGCTTCATTACTAAAAACAGTCGTTCCAAGAGTGGACCTGGCCAGCAATGCAATTGTTTCTTCTTGGTGCGTGCATGGTTACACAGATTCACATTTTACTCTGCCACTTGGATTCATAAAATAGTAGAGCTGACAGGGATTTGGGAGGTCTCCAGATCCAATCTACCATTTCGCACTTACAGAGGAAGAAACTGAGGCTCAAGTGTTAATCTGTCACAGATGTCAATGTGCAGAGTTGTTTTTTTTTTTCCTCTCCCAGACTTTACGAGCTCTGGTAGCTTAACTAAATGGCCCAGTTCTTAATACAAAGCTTGGTAGAACCTCCATTGATCAAGTTGCATGGCAAATGAGGTGCTACAACCAACTTGCCAGAGACCAGCTCCAGCTGGGTTCAGGGTACCCCAAAGGTAGAGACGGCATCGGTGATTGGGGGGAAGAAGAGAGAAAGAAAGAGACTGGACTCTAGTCTAGTGCAGAAGCGATGTGTGTGTTATTGGGAATTACAACGGGTCTTTTATACACAAAGTCAGATGTGGGAGGGGCGTCCCCCACCCACCAGAAACCTTAATCCATGAAAACTTAATCAATGATTACCTTTAAAGCCTTTTCATATGATAATCTTAAAATCCCATAACAAAGGATAACCTAATCTGTGACTGACATATTCTATAAACCTTTTTCATCCTAAACTGATTGATTTATGCCAAGTTAAACAATTCTATAGAAGCTTAAGTATTTACTTTACAAACGAAAGTGGCCCATCCCAGAATGTTTGGAATGTGGCCCAGTCCAAAGTTCACAGTGGGCTACCTGCAAGTAACCCAGCTACATTCTTTCAACAAAATGGCTGTCTTCTAAAACTATATTCTACAATTTACACCTTCAATAAATCCTAAGATCATGACCCAGAAGCCTGTGGCCAATACCAAGGCTCTTAGATGTGACACGTGTTAGAATTATAAGTTGTGTGTGAAAGCCAAAACTGCAGTTTGCGGAAGAATGGGAGCAATGAGCTTCTAAAGTTAGCTTGTGTTCGTCCCGGTCTCAGAGTTTTTATGTTTTGAGCTCACAGGAGCTTAATCTGGTTAGTGCTAAGTAGAAAGGGGGAGGAAATGGGGTCAATAGCTCCCGAACGCATCCTAGTGGTCTCGGGGTCAACGGCCCTTCCTGATCCCTAACGCTCAGTGGGCCTCCGTGGCCGGCTCCCAACATCAACTGAATTTTCTGATTACATAAATTAACAGAGAACACATTCCTTATGTATAACTATCTATATATATGTACATATACATATTTGTATACATATTTTTTTCCTTCTAAAATATACGAATTCCCCTTTCCTGCCTTGTTAGGACAGTCTGGTGAGCAGAATCAAGTGTCTCTCTAGTTAGTAGTAATAGGAACCTAGGGGTCACTTAGTCTATCTTGTTTTGTTTTGTTTTTGGTGTTTTTTGGATGAAATAAAATGGTTTTATAACTGTCATACAATGTAATATTTACAAATATCTTTAAGATCATCTTGATATAGATGAGAGAGTTGAAGCTCACAACTATTGAATGGCTTCCTCTGGACCACAGGACTTGTAGTAGATACAGTGACACAGGCACCAAGGCCAGTTACCTTTCTTTCTGGCCTTGTGGTTGAACTACAACCCCCAGAACCCCTTGCGGTTGTATTTGGCCATGTGACTGTGTTCTCACCAGTGAACAGCAAATTCTCACCAGGGAAGTGCCAGTTCCCACGTGTGTCCCTCTGTGCTCTTTCCCTTTTCAGTTGGCTAGAACGAAAATGAACCCAGGGTGAACCTGAAAGCCATGAGTGGAGAGTCTGAAGGCACCAGATGAATGGAGCCTGGGTTCTTGAATCACTGCCTGGAGAATGGTTGCCTGCTGATCTATACTATTTGTTTTGGACTGTCGGTAAGGAGAAATAGACTTCTATTATTTTTGGCCCTTTGTATACTTTGGGATTTGTGTGCTAGAGCAGCAAGTATGTCCTTAGCCAATACACAGCTTGATAACGACAGAACCACAATACTGTGGCAAGCCACTATGTTGGTGTTAAAATACAAAAACATTGATTCAAACAGTTTGGGTCCTTCAAAAGCATTAAGTGTAGTTAGCTTCTGAGATGTGGACAGAAATGGTAAAATATGAAATAGAAATTGAAAGCAAAAAGGTCTCAAGAGAGATAAATGTAAAAGGACATAGGGAATGTGGAGAACAAAGAAGTTGTGCTATTGTGTAATGAGAAAATTTTCAGGAGGAGGATGGGAACTTAGGATATGGAGGATAGCTAGTATGCAGAGTTGGAAGGCCCAGGGAAAAAAATAAGAGCCTGGTACAGTGAGTTGTTTCATGGATGGAGATGAGGTACATGAACTAATGAAATGGCAGGATGAAGCCCCATTATGCAAGATACCAAATGCCAAGTTAATAACTTTGCATATCATTTACAAGTTTGACTAAGGGTTATCACCAATGCCTCCTGGCTGAGAAATCTTGAAAATGAATAGCAAGCCACTCCCTCTGTGTTTGATGACACTCCTGGAGCTCAGGCCACAGAGAGTTTTCATTTCTGAGAGTAGGTCCCTTAGTTTGGGATAGAGATCAGAGGAGGGGCTTGGAGGAATATGGAGAAAGAGTATTCAGAATAGGTCCACCCTGGCAAGTTTCCAGGCTCTGAGAAAAACTGAAGAGAAAACCATCTGAAGAGCTCTTCCATCTTGTTCCATTTCAGCCTTGCTCAAGGGGTGTTTGTTGAGAGGATGTTTCCCCTAGAAGTATGTACGGGAATAGCAAGTTTGATGTTTGATGATGTGACAGAGAGAGCCACACTGGTGAAACCGTATGCTTTGAAATCAGGTCACTTAGAAAAAAATCCTGCCAAGTCAAAGCTTAAATGAAGCTATCAATTTAGGGTCTTTTCACAGCCTGACTCACTAGATTCTTTCACTGACTTAAAAGCTAGAAAAGGCACTTTCTGGGTACATATCTCTTTAAAGTTTGTATGAGTATCTCTTTCATTATTTTTCTAGTGCACACATAGATCTCAAGCTTTAAGTGTCCTTTTTATCACTGTAGCTAGAAGTAAAAAAGCCACCCAGCTGTTCAGTCTGTTAGTGCCAAATCTGGTCTCTTCTGAATGCTACAATTCTCACACTACAAGATATCCCAAATATACAAAAAGGTCAAGTAGAAAAGAGGTGGTGACAACACTGAATGTCTCACATCACTGTAAAGGACAGAGATAAAAGCAAGTTTGTCCCAGCTTGAGAATACATGCCATTAAGTTTTTTTTTATAACCAACTATGCAATCTAGTAGTAGAGGTTTCATGAAATGTCATAAGAAGACAAAACACATCATACATATGTAAGTGCTAAACAACATGGTATCGATCTTACCCATAAATATTGAAAGAAATTATTATAAAGTAATAATTAGTTAAGATTATTTCAAGAATATATCCAGGGAGAGGTGAAATTTGAAGAGACTGGAATCTGCTCATTTACAAATACCACTAATTTGTTAACATCATTGCAATGTGAGTATTACAATACAGAACACTACAATATTCTGCTGTGAAATTCACTGTCATGTTCTTTTCTTCATGCACTTATTTCAAAAGGTGCTCTTTATAACTCATGGCTTTTAGGTTCAAATAATTCTAATTAAATATGATTCTTGACAGATGTGTGACTAAACTGGTCCCTCTCTCTTGGACTCATTTGTACATACATGAATTTATCAAGCACCTATGGTACTCCTTGGTTTGAGGACCAAGATACTCATGCTCTATTCTCAAGGTATTTACAGTCTCACAGTGAGAGGAAAACAAATAAATACACAGTCATAAAACAATGTGACAAGTGCTATGACAGAGATTTTGTGTAAAGAATTATAGAATCATGATGGAAAGAGTCTTCACAGAAATGGTGGCACTAAACAAACCTTTGAAAAGTAAGGAGAAGATGGCTAGGTACACAGGCCAGGTAAGGTATTGTAGGTGAGGCAAAGATGTATTCCAAGACTCAGAGAAGTAAGAAAATGTGTGGAATCTTGTCTAGTTTACTAGAAGGTGGAAAGTAAATAGAAGGCAGACCAGGGAGGGTGAGCTTTGAATGCTATGGGGTCCAGTAGATGTGTTAGAACTCTCCCTCTTTTCTCTAGGTTTTGGAGAAAGACATTTTTGTGTTTACTTACTTAAGCTTTGCAAAATAACTGAATACCACGTGTTCTCACTCATAAGTGGATCCTGAACACTTATCACAGTACTACAAGAGAGGAATTGGCAGTAGCGGGACAGTCAGAGGAAGGGGCAGGCATGTAACATCACTAAGGATACTTGATCCTAAACCAGGGAATGGGAGAACCAGTTGGAGGTCCAAAATTCACCTGCATGTAGACTTCTTATGTCCCTAATCCTGACTTGTACCCCACATCTTTATAATAAAATAAAATTTAAAAACTTTCTAGCCGGGCTCGGTGGCTCAGCCTGTAATCCCGCGCCTTTGGGAGGCTGAGGTGAGTGGATTGCCTGAGCCCGTGGGTTCGAGACCCGCCTGGGCAGCGAGATCTCATCTCTACAAAAAATCAGCTGGGCATGGTAGCGCATGCCTGTAGTTCCGGCTACTCGGAAGGCTGAGGCAGAAGGATCACTGGAGCCCAGCAGGCCAAGGCTGCGGTGGCTGGGAGCGGCCATTCACTCCAGTCTGAGCAACAGAGTGAGACTCCAACTCAAAAAAAAAAAAAAAAAACTTTCTATTCACCACCACTTGGGCTCCTTCTGACATGAGTCCTTACCAGAGATTCGGGGCTTTATTTGCTCAAACTCCTGATGTAGTTTTGCAAGTGAGGCTTTCTGGTCCCTCACAAAATAGACACACCTGTGATGGAGGATCACAATCTCTTTCTCCTAAGTCTGGGTCATAAAAATTTCATCAAGTGCTAAAGAAATGCCAGTATTTAGAGCACATTTCTTGACTTCTGAGGGTAAGGAGACACCGAATGTGAAACACTGTAACAGGTTGCTTAGGGAAATTGAACACAATATGCTTCTCTAGAGAAATTAGAAAACCAGGTCAATGCCTCCTTGCACAGTCCTGCTGGAAGACAATAATTGAGGCTGAACACATTGTCAAGGTCATTTCAGATCCTATTATTCTGCTTATCTGATGATAATGATAATAAGAATAGTACCTTTTATTTGTGACTCACACAATTTTCAGAACTTCTCCCCTATGTTCTCTTCTGTACTGCTGATGGGGAAGAAAGAACTTGGAGAACCAAGAATTCTTCCAACCAGACTTCAAAGTTAAATGAAATTTCAAATGGGAGATGTGAGATATTGACTAACTTATTATTTATCCTTCTGTCTTGATTTTATGAAAGGTAAAGCTGGCTTCCACATTTTCAAACTTAAGATGTAGGAATATTCCAAGAACTTTCTGTTATTCCCATAAAAATCTGTTATTTATAGTTATTTATAAAAATTAAAGTTATCTAAATTTTCATCTTGTTTATGCTATGGTGGAAGGACTTTTATAAGTCCACCCTCCCTGATATACTTTTAATTTTCCTTTCATTTATAACAAACTTACCTTTTTCTAAATGTAAGCAGTACTAAATATTTGATTGTGCTTCGCTAAACACACAAAGAAGATGTGTTTCAGAGACATACTCAATTGAGAGAAACATAATAATTAGAGAAAGAAATTATCTAAAAGACTTGGAGAAACTTTCCAGAAAACAATGAGTAGGATGAAGAACTGGAAGTCACCAATATGTGTGAGCTATGGGGAAGACAGAGAAGAGGGTAAGACTTGGGTAAAGGCATACCTGTCCAAAGTCTACTCTCCAGAACCCTTTCTGCTACACGTTTCTCAGAAGAAAGTGGGATCTTATGATCAAATAAGTTGAACATATCCCCTTTGATGGTATGCATATTAGCCTAACAAAGGCTCTGAGAACTCTGCAGTAAAGGAAGTTGCAAAGTCTTCTTGAATTCAGAGTGTTAGGTCACAATCCTAGCAGGACCTCCAAAATGTTAGGTCAGACCTGATTGGGCGGGGTGGCGGGGGGGGTGGTGTGTGCAGTCCACTGGTGCGTGAAAAATGCAAAGAACTGCACGGCAGTTAGATTGGAAAATATAGTTTATTTAGAAAGTGAATTAGAGAGAGGGAGAGGAGATTCACCTTCCCAAGATAGGGGAGGGGGCCAAAGCTAAGAAAACATGGAAGCCATGGCTCAAAGAACACATGACCTGGCCAGTCCTTAACAAAACAATGGCAAATAACTGCTTGAAGTTGAATGCTTTTAAACCCTCTCTTTGATAGGGGGCAGGTAGTTAAGATGATTGGGTGGTGGTCTGTTCCACATCATCATGAAGTGGACAGGTAAGCACAGGTACTGACGGCAGGTGATGGACAGCAGTCAGATTGGGTGGGTTAGTCACTCATTTGTTGCCATGTTGATGGGATCTCTGCCATGAAGGTCTCTAGGGGCTGGTTAGGTTAACTTATTTTCAAAATAAGCTGAGGAGGGGTTGTAAAAGCAATTATCAGTAGCTACCTCTGAGGCACCAGTTCTGTCCTTGGCTAGTGATTAGAAGTTAAATTAAAGTGAACTGCTAGAAAACAGAACAGGAGCCGGGCTCAGTGGCTCAGCCTGTAATCCCGCGCTTTGGGAGGCTGAGGTGAGTGGATTGCCTGAGCCCGTGGGTTTGAGACCCGCCTGGGCATCTTGGCGAAACCCCATCTCTACAATAAATCAAAAATTAGCCGTGTGTGGTAGCGCGTGCCTGTAGTTCCAGCTACTTGGAAGGCCAAGGCGGAAGGATCGCTGGAGCCCAGCAGGTTGAGGCTGTGGTGGCCGGAAGCGGCCACCGCACTCCCATCTGGGCAACAGAGGGAGAATCCAACTCAAAAAAAAAAAAGAAAAGAAAACACAACGGGGCTAGGCAATGTTAAAATGACTGCTGATTGGATATATTGACTCCATCTTATTCCCTTCCACAGAGCCTGTCAAGCACTTTATCTCAAAAACTTTTCTTCCCCATATAGATTGGGGTTCCAGGAAATGTACTTTGAGAAATGCTGCTTCGAAATTAGAGAAATGAGAAAGAGGCCAGCCTACATTTTCTCAGAAAAAGAGACCTACCAACACCTATCAAATATGATTTATTACTCAAACCAACAAAGGACATTTGAGGATCAACAGTTCAATGATGAGACAATTAAGACTTGGTGAAGCTAAGCATCATGACAAAATTAACCCTTGTTAAACCATGCTTTTTATGCTAAGTGTAGAAGGTGTCAAAATGATCATGCCCTTCTTCCTATCCCATTCTTCATGTGGGAAAATCTAGCTATGCCCACAGGGACTTTTCCCCTCCCTCCAGCCATTTTTTAGTCTTTTTTTTTTTTTTTTTAGTGTGATGGAACTGACGGATCAGTTGTGGTGAGAAGCAGAAACGTAGAGGTGAGTTATTAACTGACGAGTGAGGAGGAGGAGGAGAAAAAGAAAGAGAAAGGGGAAACAAAGAAAAGAAAAGACGCTGTGGGGACATGTGTGGATGGTGGTGGAGGAGGAGGAGAAAATGAAGGAGAAGAGAAAAGGCCTCAAGGCACTTAGGGAGCCAGCAGGGAACAAGAGGAACTAGAATAAAAGGAATTTTTAGAAATGCTGTGGTGGCACATACATGATATTTTTAATATTCTTTGAGAGACACAGTATTGAAGTGACTCCAGCTTCTTTGTTTTCCAGGCTGTATTTCTTTGAATGTGATATTTCTTTACCCTACATATTCTTTCAATGTGTAGAAGGCAGATTTCTGTTTCTGCATAAACCTCAAACCGGAGGCATCACCCCCCCACTGCTCCACAGCAATTGTCTCCAGGTGGATCCTTGGTGAAGGATCCAAATCACCAGAGTGGATGCAATGCTGGATGGGATGAATATGGGAATGGCAGGCAAGTGGTGTGGGATGGACATCCTCCTTTGCTTCCTGCTGATGTGTGAGCTGAGGCAAGCTATCTAGCTGTTCTCGCTGTCAGCACTGTTGTGCCAGTCAAGATGGTCATGAGGAAGAAGATCTTCAACTACTTCTTATTCATGAGGGTCCCAGAGTCATTGATGGGAAGACAGCTGAAGTGTTACTTGAAATGTGTGACTGGAAATTTCTACATCTGGAGAAGAGAGGCCTGACATAAGCCATTTAACAAGAAGATCAGGGTTTAGTTTTGGCTGCTTCCGCCTTGCAGCTCCAAGAGACAAAAGAGTGAGTCCAGCCCAGGAAAGTCTATGATTTTTAGGTCCTTATGTTGAGAAGGAATTTAGGACTGTGTGCTTAATATTTTCTTTCTTTAAGTCACCCACTTCCATTAGAAGCAATCACCCATTCACACAACTTAGAATTTCCTCATGCCAGGTTCTATGGCAGGTATCACAGGATCCCCACACCCCATATTCACTGGGTATTTTATTACAGTTGACAGTGATAACTGAAGGAATTGTTTTTCCAGTCTCTGTCATAAGTTTTTCACTTTCCATGGCCCTAAGCAAGCCAGACAACCAACCCTGATTTTACCGGTTTCCTGAGGAACTGCAGCTGCAACCATAGCACTCCTGGTCTTGATGGATACATCATGAGGGTTCTTCGGTCAAGAAGATGATTCTGAGTAACCTATATGGGGAAAATATTGATTAAGCATATAGGATAATACAGAGTTTCTAGAGAAGTCAGACAACCAAACTTGGAAGCTACACAGCTAAGAAAAATGTACACCACAGAAGTGTTTCCAGGCTGCCCATTTCTTCTAGGTGAACCCCAAAGCGGGACCCTGGGTGCTACTGATAGAAATATTTCTATGCCAACCTCTGCAAGAAGGTTGTGCTGTTGTTACTTCCTCTGTCTCTACTTATGGCCAGAAAAAATAAGTGTTGCCTCTGCTTTGGGGGTGCACTAGCTTCTCATTCAAAGTCAAGGGGCAACTCTGAATGAGAAATCCTAGATCATTTGATGTCTTAGGGTGTTTTCCCCAGAATCAGACTCTGAGATAAGGGTTGGTATGCAAGTGATATATTTAGAAAGGGCATAATAATATATGACATAATATGATAAAATACAATATATGTAATAACACAAAATAGTCTAGTCCAGATTTATTCCTTGCATTTGGGGATCAGTGTAATGTAGTAGAAAACTTTACCATGAGAACAATTTGGGTTTAGATTGTGACACTAACTAGCTGCGTGTTCTTATTTGAGTAAGATTGCCAGAAAAAAAATGTAAGACTCCCAAATTTGTATTTCAGATAAACACCATTTTAAAAATATTTTTTAATTTTCAAAAATTTTTTAGTTTTTTTATTGCATCGGACTATAAGTTATATACTAAAAGTTGTCCATCACTTTTTGGGGGGCTTGGAGTCTCACTCTTGTCTTCCAGGCTGGAGTGCAGTGTCATGCTCACGACCACTGCAGCCTTGACCTGCTGGGCTTAGGTTATCATTCTGCCTCAGCCTTCCAAGTAGCTGGAACTACAGATGCACGCCACTACATCTGGCTAGTTTTTGTGATTTATTGTAGAGACGAGGTCTCACCAAGTTGCCTGGGCTGGTCTGGAACTCCCAGGCTCAGACAATCCTTTCGCCTCAGCCTCCCAAAATGCTGGGATTACAGACTGAACCACCGTTCCTGGCTTATCCATCACTTTTTTAAATTGCATGGAACATATTTATACTGGTTATCATTGCTTATCTGACTGTCAAATTTAACTGGGCTTTTCCTAATTTATTTGCAAAATCTGGCAACCCTTTACTTAAGTCACTAAACATCTCTGATCCTCAATTTCCTCATCCACAGGAGACACTCAATAAGTATCTGTGACTTTTAATTTCCTAGGACAGTTTACTCCTAATGCAACAGTGGGTGAGGCAAGATAGTATCTTAAAGGCACAAGAGTTAAGATGTTTTTATATTTCTTCTACTTTCTGAAACATGATCCAGACAAGTTGTTCTTTGATCAAATAGAAACCTGCAAGGCATGGATGGGCACCACTTAGTGCATTGTCTGCAGTCCAGCTGGCCGCCTCCCCGGCTGGCCACCTCCTCAGCCGGCTACCTCCTCAGCTGGCCAGCACATATTATTCCCTGGGTTCATCTCTGCTCCTGCCTTGCAGGTGGCAACTAATGGCCACGATGCATCCTCCCAGTGACTCCCCCTCCCTTTGCCTGTTCTGCCTATAACATTAAAATAATAACACTCACTGCTTTACTGAGCAGGGGTTTCCCCAGGGCTTATTATTTCTCAGGCCTGAGTTCCTACAGGGAAGCCCATAAAAAGGGATGTTTAAACAATATTGGACATTAAGACCTCTGAATATTTAAGCTAAAAGAATAGCTTGTTAGGCTTATTAGTTTTCACACTGTGTCTGTGGTGTTATTTCTAGGGACTCAGGGAGGAAGGAGGAGACAATATCATAAGCTGGGTCTGTCATCTTAAAATGAAAGCCAAATCGTTATAGAGAGCATGTGAAACGCTTTCCGCAGACGCTCATGTGGTCCTCGTGGTAACTGGGAGTGGAGTCCGCACCTGCCACGTCGTGTCGGTTCATGGCAATTTCAAGGTCAAGCAGCTGGTCATTGGCAACAGCTTTCTCATTCCCATGTATGTCCTCTTTCCATGGCTCTCTACCGCCCCCGAGGATCCAGGGACTCTGTAAAGTCTGTATCTGCAATTTCTGCTCAGTCTCTCTCATCTTGGTCTTTTCTTCACGACTTTCAAATTATATCGGTGAGAACCTGGGCTTTTTGCAAAAATATGATTCAGAATTTCCAACAAAGACTACGTTTGCAGCTCGTGGAAGAGGTCTGTGCAGGAGTTGCTCACATTCTGTGGGTGCTGAACCCTAAACTTTTTCCTTTTATCCACGTCACAATTAATTATAGAGCTCTGCCTTAGTTTGGAGTCCCCAAAATTAGAACCAGAAATCAGGATATACGTAAAAATGACCAATCAGATCTCTTGTTGAGGGACGCATGGTTTATTAATGGTCCTGGCTTCTACTCTCCTAGACTTTTTCTCTACATCAGTGGTGAAGACACACTTCTCATGGGCCAATGATTGGAAATGGTGGATATTCATCCCACCCCTTTCCTGTGTGACACGGGATTTCTCTACCGGGTGAGCTTGGCTCAGGAACTTTATATCAGCCTGGTCCAAACTTATTTAGAATGGCACTGAAATCTAAGATTCTTCCAGCTCAGTCCTCCTTCCTTCCTCCATTCTCAGAGAGGTCAGGTGAGCATCACAGTCTGAAGACTCCCCACCCCTCCTCTTTTCCCCCTAGTAGATTCCTTGCACAATTGCTCCTACTTTTCCATTTTCTTCTATGAAGACTCAAACTTATACAAGACGCCATCCCAGAAGTACAGTGAAGGTATGGGACAGAGAGGTAGGAAAAACTGATAGTGTTGACAAGTCTCTATGGGCAATTGGAGGGTCAGACCTGCCCAGAACCTTCTGAGAAACTGCATGAGCTCATCTCAGAATTATATCACCAAGGGGCAAGAAGCCTGAAGTATTTATTCACAACAACTCCTGTCCTCCCTGAGTGAGAGGCACTCCGGGGGCATTAACTGTCTTGCACTCCCAGCTGGCTGCATCACTTTGTAAGGGATGATACTGGTACTAAGCCAGAAAGTCCAAACTCTCAATCACGAAACCATGTCGCTCAAATCTATTACAACATTTGAAAGCTTGAATTTGAAACCAACATGGTATCCATTCCTTACTTTTTTATTTAATTCCCAATTAAGGACAGTTTTGCAAAAAATATCTTTCTTACTAAAATATTTTACTATAGTAGAGTAAACAATCTATCCAGCTAGCTTGTATTAATAGAAGACCATGACCACTTGCTAGCTGTGTGACCAAGGGCAGATGATTTAACATTTCTGTGCTTCAATTTCTTTGTAGATCCAAAGCAAATAATACTCTGTCTCGCAGATCTTACAGGATTATTTTGAGTGCATGCATATGAAAGAGCTCTGCAAACTGTTGAGTACCATCCAAGTAGGATGGATTATACTTCTTGGGTAACCTTGAACTTTCTCCTTACTTCCCTGCTCTGCTCTGTTTCTGAAATAAATGCAGACATTGTCCTCTCTGGCTGTCTTCCTCCCCCACCCCTACTGTGTTATAGGAGTTCTCCTCGGATTTCAAAACTGGTTTCACAATCTCACCAGTACAGGATGTTTCATTCTATTCCAACATGGCTTAGATAACATAGATTTAAGAGTTTGTAATTCATCCTTCATTGATCAATGTTCTCGACTGTTCCACGCTTGCCTGAACCCTGGCCCATTCAGTCGTAAAGCCAGAGGCTTAAGAACAGTAATCAGTTTCAGGTCTCTCTCACGCCAGGCAAGCAGTTTTTTCTTAACCCTCTCTTCCTAAAGAGGTTTCTAAATCCTATTGGGTCACTCACCTCTTTGAGACTCTTGTGAAATTCAAGGCCCCTCTCCTCAGGAAAAAAATAAAAATAAAGACATAAGCCTCTATGTACATATAGAACCCTCACACACATATCAATTAGGTGCAGCTGAAACCTGAAACCTGTAACTGAAGCTCCGTGGTGACACTTTTGCTCTCTGACATCAGTTAGATCTGGTTTAAATACTGGTTGTAGGTAAAAATATCTACCAATGATGCTGGCACACGGTAAATGCCCAATAAATAAGAGCTGTCATTATCATTAAAGTAACATCACCTTCTCCAGAAACATTACAAAGTCCTGGGAAATGTTTAAGAAGAAAGCTGGGCAGTCAGAAACAGATGGGACAATTTTCTAAAAGGAAAAGATTTGTTTTTAACCTTGGAAGAGGCTAGTGTCGATTCTCTGTCTGCTGGCCTGTGGTTAACACACACTCTCCCTTTTGATTCCATGGAGTGTCAGCCTGGTCCTAGGGAGAAGGCAACAGGGTCAGAGGTGAGAGATGGGGAATGAGTGGGGCAAGGATTTGTTCTGAGCCAGCGCATGTATGGGGAAAGCGAAGGACAGGGAAGTATACCTCCCCCTTTGTGTATCATGACCCCAAAAATGTATTTGCTGAGCAAACCCCTTTTGAGTACCTGCTATGGGGAGGCAAAATGACATGAGATAAATAAGATACAGCCTCATTCACAAACCCTGGACCTCATCACCAGGGAGTCTGCCTTACTCTCTGACTTAGCATTATAGTGGAAATCAGGGACAGAGAGAGATGCTGGATTGGATAGTGGTTAAGAGTAAGGGCCCTTCGAGACCAGCCTGAGCAACTTGGTGAGACCTCCTCTCTACAATAAATAAAACAAAATATCCAAGTGTGGTGGCACATGCCTCAGCTATCTGGAAGGCTGAGACGGAAGGATTGCCTGAGCCCAGCAGGTCGAGGCTGCAGTGGCTGCCACTACACTCCATTCTGGGCGACAGTGAGACTCTGACTCAAAATAAACAAACAAACAAAGAGGTAGGGCTTGGGCTCTGGACTCCAGATCTGCTCTTACTAGTGGAGGAGCCAATTCACTGGAGCATGAGCTCTCTGAGCCTCAGTTTTCTCATCTATAAAGTAGGTCAATAATTGTCCCCTTTATGGCATAGAATATCTTGTGCTTACTGGAGGATCTAAATAAAAAGAACTGGCAGGCACAGTGGCTCATGCTGGCAATTCCATACTTGGGAAGGCTGAGGCAAGAAAATTACTTGAGCCCAGGAGCTCAACACCAGCCTGGGAAATATGGAGAGACCTCTTCTTTAAGATAGATAGATAGATAGATAGATAGATAGATAGATAGATAGATAGATAGATAGATAGATAGATAGATAAGCTGGGCATAGTGGCACATGCCTGTAGTTCTAGCTACCTGGAAGGCTGAGACGGAAGGATTGCCTGAGCCCAGCAGGTCGAGGCTGCGGTGGCCGTGAGTGTGCCGCTGCACTCCAGCCTGGGCGACAGTGAGACGCTGAGTCAAAAAACAAAACAAAACAAAGAGTAAGGACTTGGGCTCTGGACTCCAGATCTGCCCTTACTAGTGGAGGAATCGATTCACTGGAGCGTGAGCTCTCTGAGTCTCAATTTTCTCATCTATAAAGTAGGCCAATAATTGTCCCCACATTACAGCATAGAATATCTTGTGTTTAATGGAGGGTCTAAATAAAAAGAACTGCCAGGCGCAGTGGCTCATGCTGGTATTCCCGGCACTTGGCAAGGCCGGGGTGAGAGGATTAACTGAGCCCAGGAGTTCAAGACCAGCCTGGGAAATATGGAGAGAACTTTTCTTTAAAATAAATAAATAGATAAGCTGGACATAGTGGTACACGCCTGTAGTCTCAGCTACTTGGAAGGCTGAGGCAGAAGAATTGCCTGGGTTCATCAAGTCGAGGCTGCAGTGGCCGGGAGCAGCCACTGCTCTTCAGCCTGGGCGACAGAGTGAGACTCCAACTCAAAAAAAAAAAAAAAAAAACTTAATAAGTGGTAAATATTATTTTGATTCAAATATAGAAGTAGCATTCACAATGCTTTTATTTTATTTAAAATTCCACAATAATCCTTGCTTGTATGAGGTCAAATCACTCCAACATGCTAATATTCAACAAATTTTGACCTAACAAAGCTGGAATACGTCCAAACATTTTTATGTAATAGAAGCATTGGAAAACTCATATTTAGGAATACAGAAATTATATTTAAAGGTATAGAAGTTATCCATAGCACCACCATCCAGAGCTACACATTTGAGTGTATCCTTATGACACCTTATCTATACGTAAACAATGCTAATATAAAGTAGATGTCAGATCAGGTTTTTAAAAGATGTAGGTAGACTGCCAGGTAGTCAAGGAGGGCTGAAGTATTTCCCAGAGGGTACCAAGATAATGGACAGCAGCTTGCAGATAACAGGGGGCATTGCTAGCATTCACCCAGCTGGAGGGAAACCCTGAGCATTATTTAACTTCTGTAAGCCTCTTCCTTCAACAGCGGCCAGACTCTTTGCCTGCCCCACTGCCTGATTCTTTGTCCCTCTGCCTGTCCCTCCCTAAGGGCAGACTGCTGCCTCAGCAGATACGCCCGGTCCTAGTGATGAGGGATGTGGCTTTGACAGACAATTTCATCAGCTCCTTAGGATGAGATAAATTGTTGCTTTGACTTTATAATTTCCCAACCACTTTGGGTAATCAGGGTTTCTGCTAGAGCACAATTACTTATTAGAGCAAAACTGTGGTAGAGTTAAATTCACCATCTCACCGTATTGACTCAAGTTTTTGCCAACACAAATAACTCCTAGCTATTTTTAGAATGGAGACGCAGCTATCATGCTGTACACAACCTCACAGGGCTTAGTGATGCATATGAGAGTTTTCTCAATATCCTGCTGCTCCTTTTAAGGGATAAGAAGAAGCTAGGCCAGGAAGGGTTCACTCTAAGTCTTACTGATGTAGATGCAGATTAACAACTGTGCTGTCACTTCCCATGGAGACTCTGCTCCCCCCACTCCAAGTGTATGAAACAGTGAATGTGTGTGTAAAGATCACTGAGCCAGGAGACAAGAACCCCAGCTTTCATCTCAACTCTGCTACTCACCGGCTCTGGGACCAGGAGAAAGATGCCCATCCTTTCTGGCTTCTTGTCTCCTAAAAGAAATTCCCAGGGAATTGAGTCAGAAGATCCCTAAGGTTTTTCCATTATAGATTTTCAAGCTCTCTGGATACATAATGGAAATTCTTTATCTTCTTGTTCAGTGAGTCTGGGAGAAAGAAAATACTAAGAATCCAAGGATTCAAGGCAAAATTAGAAGTTATGAGAGTTTATTTTGTTAATTAAGAACACTAATGTGAGAATGAAAAGGCAAGCCCAACTGCAATGCTTATATCTGACAAAGGATATATTCCCAACATATATAAAAAATCCTACAGATCAATGAGCACGGGGGGGGGGGGCAACCAAGCAGAAAAGGGCAAAATATTAGCTTAAAGGGATAGACAAATAATAGATGCGTGTAGAAAACTTCATTAATCATCAAAAATACATTTCAAAACTACAAAGAGATACCCCTACACACACACACGCACACATGCACGCACGCACGCACACACACACGCACGCACGCCAGGGCTAACACTAAAAGGACCCATGAACTCAAGCCCTGAAGAGGGTGTAAAGCACCTGGGAATCATCTACACTGCAGATGGGATTGAAAATGGTATAACTATAATGGAAAACAGTGTGATATCATCCACAAAAGCTGAACATACATATAATTTATGACCCAGTGATTTTACTTCTTAGGCATATCCTCAACAGGGATGCATAGCATGTCTCTCAAAAAACTGATATAACAAAGCAGCACTATTCATAAGTAGCTGAAAATGGAAAATAATCCAAATTTCCATCAATAGAAGAGCAAATAAATGTGGTATAGTTATTTACAATGAGTTTTAAAAGCAATGGGAATGAACAAGTTACCCCTAAACACAACTTGAACCAATTGAAATATCATGTTTAATAAAAGAAACCAGACACAAAAGAGGACATTTGCACGATTTCATATGTTGGCAAAACTAGTCTTTACTATTACAAGTCAGAGTAGTGGTTTCCCTTGGGGGAAGGTAGTAACTGGAAGGGAACACAAGGGAGTTCAGGAGATGCTGGTAATCTTCTGTTTCCTGATCTGGGTATTACTTACAGTGATGTGCTTAGTTTGTCAAAATGCATTGAACTGTACACTTATGATATATATGTAATTTGGGGAATGTATTTTATACAACAATAAAAATGTTTTTTAAGTAAAAAAAACAAATTCCATGATATTTTTGGTGTTGTTTCCCTAACGGCACCTCCAGAAGACTTAAAAAAAATTATTCTAGCTTCTGTTGATCATTTTTTTCTCAAGCTTATTCTGCATTTCATAACCTGGTATTTGATAGTATGATATCTTTTTATGGCTTTCTGATTGTTTTATTTGCTTAAATATTGCCCTGCAAACTGAATTGTGAGTTCTAGACCATGGAAGCTATACCTTTTACTGTTGGACTTAAGTAAAAAGCAAAAAATGTAAAACTTGCCAATCTATTCCTCAGATTGTCATTATTTCATGGGCCAGTATTCCCATATGATATTACATCCTTCTATACTTATTCTATGTTTTTATAAACCTGTCAGTTCTGCCTACCCTTGCCTTCCCATTTTTAACACCTGCAGACTAACCTGCCTTTTTTTCTCTTGATAACCCTGGCTTTACTGGTTTAGTCCTGCAAAAATACAGCAGCTGATTCATGCTGAATACTGGGCCAGAGTAGAGATAATAACAGTAAGTCCCTGGCTCCAGGAGCTCCTTGGATGACCAGGAAAGACAGACTCAAAAATGGAAAATGTCTCATCAACTCATTAAGTAGAGGGAAACAAAGAGAAGAATTACTCAACCCAGTCATGGGTGGCTCAGAGAAGGCTTCCAGATGGAGTCATCCTTCTGGTGACAGAAGCTGGAAGGATGAGTAGAATTTGGTCAAGTGGAAACGATGGAAACTCTTTTCAGACAGATAAAACAGCAAGTGTAAAATCATAGAATCATGGAACAGCAGAGCATTTGCATCTATGAGTGTGTGTGTGTGTTTGTGCTTGTGGGTCTGTGTGTGTGTGTGTGTGTGTGTGTGTGTGTGTGTGTGGAGGGGAATACTATAACCAGTTGAATATCTCTCGATTCTAAGTAGAAAGACAAGGAAAGTAAAAAAGTGGGAAGTAATAGTAGATAAGCTTTAAAGATAGGCTGGGGACAGGTAATGAGAAGCCTTGAATGCTCAGCTGAGGAGACTGCACTACATAATGTAGAACAAGGGTTGGAAAACCAGAGCTGGGAGCCAAATCTGACTACTTGTATCTTGTAAATAAAGTTGTGTTGGAACACAGCCACACCCATTCATTTATGTGTCCCCCCAACAATGGCAGAGTTGAGTAGTTTCTCCAGAAACCATAAGGACCCAACTGTGGCAACCCCTGATCTACAAGATGGTGAGCCACTGAGGGGCACTAAGCAGAGGGTAGAAATGACTTGTTGTATGCGTTGTATGTGGTGTGTGAGAGGAAAGCCACCCTAACATAGCCTTGGTGCATTCTGTGGAATAGAGATGATTTATTATGCTTAAGTGACACAGGAGCATCATTGAGTCAGGTACTGTATTTTCTGAGTCCAGGACTATACTGCGCCCTTCTCCACACCTGTGAGTACAACTAACATAATGTACATGTCCATGAATGTAATTGAACTCCAGGGACTGAACAGGAATTGAACCGAGGGAGGCACAGCTCCAGCGACCTTGGGCTGTTGTTCTTCAACTTGCAGGTTTAGGTTTAAGGAACAAAAGTAACATTCTCTTTTCCTCTTTTGAGTTTGAAAATCAACTGGCAGAAACCCTTAGGAATCAGCTCGATAGAAATAAAAGTATTTATTATTAAACTTTTACCCCTGAATTAAGTAAACTTACCACCCCACAGACACTGGCAGGGCTGAATGATTTGAGGGTTCTCCCTATGAAGACTTGTTCCGGAATGTTCACTCTGCAAATAAGCAGTGACACAGAGAGAGATTAGTCTGATGAACACACTGGTCAGATAAGTCACTTCTTTCCTGGAGAGGGATTGAGGTGAGGGATCAGGAGTCGTCCTCCAATGGTTTCTCTCCACTTGACGTATGATGACACGAAGGCATCCCCAACTCTGTGGGGTTGTTTCTCATTTGAGAACCAAGTTTTTTGGAACATATGGATATTAGACAATCATGGGATTGTCTCCTTTGAGCCACCGGACTAGACTATGGGTCTGTGGATAGTGGTTTCCTTTCCAAGGAACTAAGGTCCTTGTTATCAGTAATCCTAGAAATACTGATACTGAGAAGGGAAACAAGGCCCAAGCGTAGGTCTCTCACCAAGTGAGGGTCACTCCCAGACCCTGAAGTGTGAAGATGTCTGGAGTGCTTGTGGCAATGAGAAGTTTGTTCAAGGGGCAGTCATGTGGCAAACAGGCCACCAGGTAGGAAGGAAAAGAGCCTCTAGAAAGAGATTAAGCCAGTTGGGAAGAGTTATAAATTATAATTCGCCTTACACAGCCCTTCCATTGTCCCTGTCCATCGATGCAATCCTGTCCCACAGCCAAGTCCCAGGCATTGTTGGGTATTGTGTGTGGTCCTGAGCTATGCTTCAGGGAGAATAGCCACAAGAGGAATGATGCCAATGTCCTCTCAGGCCAAAATGATAGAAAGAACAATAACTAACAGCCACAACTCTTCCCAGAAAAGTGGTTATCCCACTGGAAACAGCACGGCAACATAATAAGAACTACAACTGGAAGAACTCAAGCACCTTGAACCTCTCAGATACAGCCAGAAGCCTGGAGAAGGGCTACTAACTGGAAATCATGTCATAGCACTCAAACTATCCTAATTTGGTGACAGGGTAAATACGATGTTTTTTGTAGCCACATGTAACACTTAGCCCATTTGACAGCTCATAATAAACAATAACTACTCAACATACAGGACCTTTTGCTGTTTTGATCTTTACATTATCACAGTCTGAGAAGCTTGGCTTTCGTTTCCTCAGAGAAACTGACTGATGGGTTGCTGAGGCCAAAGAGCTATTTGGGGATCGCTAGCCAGGCACTTGACAAGGATTTGTGGAGTGGGAGTGCTCCAAGTTATGGATTCAACTTTGCCAAAAAAAGCAGAAGTTCTACAAAATGAGGGACAAGGCCACTGCAAGCTGGGGTCCCTGGCGAGAGGTTTGGTGACAGCAATGATGTGCAAAGGACAGGGAAGTTGAGAGCTGGGAGAGGAGAGAGAAACGGTAACTTTATACAAGGTGATTTTGTAGACGATGAAACCTTACATATATGGGGACTTGTATAAAAAAAAACAAAAACAGCCATGTCTTTTAAGAACCATTTTTGAAACGGCAATAAATTCTCCTTGACAGAAACTCAGTCAAGTCCAGCATGTAATCTTCTGCTGTCAAGAAGAGTAATGCCAAGTGGTGTATGGTCTACTCTATGGAAAAATAAATAAATAAAGGAGGCTGCTTGCCTGGGAAGATGGAAGTGAATTTGTCAAAACTACTTTTCAGGGCTCAGCTTGCCCTCTTGGTGGGATCGCCTTTGTATCAATATTGCAAAAAATGGATACTTTTGGGGGGAACTTAGAAGGCCAATTCCTTCTAAGTACATCTTTGCTATGAATCGGAAGAAGAGGTCCTGGAATTAGATAAATTGGGACATAAACCCCAGCTCTGAGAGTTATTAGTTAAGTGGTCTTGAGCCAGTTGTTTTCCATATCCATGCCTCAATTTTACACCTGTGAATAGGAGTAATAATAGTACCTACCTCATAACCATCAGTGAAGGAAGTCATGCTAAATGCTTAGACTACAATTCTGGCATTTTGTAAGTGCTCAACAAATGTTAGTTACTATTGTCATTATTATCACCGTCATCACCACCACCATCATTACATTTTTTTCTTCTTTATACTAACTGTTGTTATTCTCTACCATCTTTAGATACATCACAAGTTTTTTTTTTTTACAATACAATTTACCAGCTCTATGTTAGAGCCTTAGAGATCTCCAATCTTATTTCAGGGGACATTGTGGGGGGTGAGTTTGAGAAAAAGAAACTAAATGGACTTTAATCGGCTTCTTCCCCTCTGCTAATTCATCCCAAGCAGTTCTGCTCTGTGTGTGTGTGTGTGTGTGTGTGTGTGTGTGTGTGTGTGTGTGTGTGTGAACGTGTGTGTCACTTCTCCATTTTATTTTAAAAGCTTTCTTCTAATTCAATCATGCAACAAGTATCTTAGGAGAGCTGCTATCATCATCCTTATCAGCCCACAAATATCCCAAATACATACCAATTTTAAAGATAAAATAATCTTTTATGACTGTCTATCTTCTTTCCGCCACTGTTCATTAATCTGCTACTCTTCACAGCAAAATTCCCAAAAGAGATAGCTGCAGTTGCTGTCTGTCTTGATCTCCAAACCTTCTTTCAATGCAAGCTTCCTTCTCCACCAACAGAACTGCCCTTGCCAAAGCCAGCAGTGAACTGGAGTTGCCAGATTCTCTGGTCATTTCACTATCCTTGCAGCACTTGGCTTCGCAGCAGTGTTCGACTAAGTGAATTGACACTTCTTTGCTCTATACTACTGGCTTCTTCTAGTGTTCACATCCTCACATCCTCCAGACTTCCTCCCTTCCTTCCATCAACTGTGACTTTGCAGTTGTTGTTGTTTTGTCAATTTCTTCCCAAGGCATTTCTCAAGTGCCCTTTCCTGTACTCTCTCTGTACTCAAATGTAGTTTTCTCTATACATGGTGCTATTTTAAACCTCCTGCATGATTTTCCCTTGTGCTCCCCTTTTCATAGAATGTTTTCGCTTTTTCTTTGTCAAACTACCCAACTCAACAGTTATACTTGAATGCTCCTCCTTGCTGTTCTCATTGCTTCTTGACCATTTGTCTAGTACTCATCACTTACTTGTATCCTGGTTCCTCTCTACATCTCTCTTTCCCTCACTGTCATGTGAGCATCTCAAGAGTATGGTCCATGTCCTTCAGCTACATAGTCCCAGCACCTGGCATACTGTCTTGCAGCCAACAGCAGCAGTGTCGGAAGCAACATTTATCATTTATTGAGAGCTTATTCTGTACTCAACATTGTACTAAGTTTTTAGGGAAGCCCTATTGTTAGGGAGAAAGCTTCTTTCTCTTTCTCTACGTTGCCTTTCATGCTGAAGAAGTTATTGGTGTAGTACTTTCATCCTCTCTTCTCCTCCCCAGGGAAAATAAAATGACTTATTTTAATTGAAGAGTGTAGAAGACAAAGGCACATGTGTGTGTTGCAGTTCCATCTTTGTTGTTTTCCCATAGGAGAATACATTGTCTGCTATGAGCCCTTGCTTCTCCATGACAAAAATGCTCCTGCATCTGGGTATATCAGTCTTTCTAATTTGGGGTTGTACTATAAATCCCACTTGTCTTTTTGTTTGTTTGTTTGTTTTTTGCAGTATCATTGTTATCAAGTTTTTTAAAAATGATATATTGGCTTCTGCCTACTGACTCTTTTATTTTGTTTCTCATTTAGTTCAGAGCTCACTTGGGGAGAAATGGAGCTTTTTATTGAATATGTACTCAAAGATCCCAGCCCTTGTGAAATCTGCAACATTATTGCCTACATAGTGAGTTCGTAATAAAAGTCAGTTGAACTGGACATTTTTTTTTGTTAAGCCCTGGTTAGGCCATGTATTCATTGGGCTATGACTGCTGTGTTTTCCTAAGCTTTGGCCCCCTCCCCTACCTCTGGGAGGTGAATCTCCTCTCCTCTCCTCTTCTCTCTCTCTCTCTCTCTCTCTCTCATTCAGCTTCTAAATAAACTATATTTTCCAATCTAAACAAACAAAATTCAGTTGAACTAAAAGGAAATGTAGTCTAATATATTTATAAGTCGAGATAGATAGAGATATGCTGTGGTAAGAAATTAACACTGAAATTTCATCACTTGACACACACATTTATTTCTTGCTCACATTGCATGTCCAGTACTGCTTAGCTGGGGAGACTCTACTCCCCAGACTCTCAAAGATTTAATCTTACGGATTCACCACCATCTTGTCATTCCATCATCTTAACACATGACTTTAATGTACTCTTAGCAAGAAAGATACATTTGGAAGCTTATACCATCCTTATTATTTTTAACTAGAAATGACACTTCCATTTATAGTTATTTGACCAGAACAAGTAATTTGGCTCTATCTTAACTACAAGGAAGGCTGGGAGTGCAGCAGAGCATGTGGGTTATTTATAAGTCTTACTGTCTCTGCCACAGTAGTTGCATACCATAAAGACACATTTGGAAACATGAATCTCTTGACTGACGTGTATGGTGAATGTCTTAGTTCATTCATGCTGCTATACCAAAATATCTGAGACTATATAATTTACAAAGCACAGAAATTTATTTTTGAATGGTCCTGGAGGCTAGGAAGTCCAAGTTCAAGGTCCTGACAGGTTCAGTATGTCAGGTGAGAGTCTTCTGCTGCATCCTCATATGACAGAAGATGGAAAAGCATAAAGGGGGCAAAGTCTGTGTCCTCACATAGTACAAGCTCAGAAGAGAGTGAATTCATTTCCTCAAACCCTTAAAAGGCCCTATTCCCATCCTTGAGGGCTCCGGCCTCATGATTTAATCACCTACCAAAAGACTCTACCTCTTAATGTTATCATATCTGCCATTAAATTTCAACATATGAATTTGGGAGGACATATTAAGACCATAACAGTGAATGAAGTGCATATTGTGTGGAATTAGACTGATACAAAAGGAGGGATAAGGCATAGTGTACAACTAAGCAAGAAGGACTAGAAGAATCTCCTAACAACTTCTCAAATCCAAAACTCAATTTTCTTATTTAAAAAATGAAGATAGCCGGGCTTGGTGGCTCAGCCTGTAATCCCGCGCCTTTGGGAGGCTGAGGTGAGTGAATTACCTGAGCCCACAGGTTCAAGACCCGCCTGGGCAGCGAGACCTCATCTCTACAATAAATCAAAAAATCAGCCGGGCATGGTAGCGCGTGCCTGTAATTCCGGCTACTCGGAAGGCTGAGGTGGAAGGATCGCCAGAGCCCAGCAGGTCAAGGCTGCGGTGGCTGGGAGCAGCCACTGCACTCCAGTCTGGGCGACAGAGTGAGACTCCAACTCAAAAAAATAAAAATAAAAATAATAAAAAATGAAGATAGTATTTCATGATTCATTGGGTACCTTAAAGATTAAATAAGATAAAATACACAGAATGCCAAGCACAGCATCTATCTTTTGGTAAGTTTTCAAGAAATATTACTTTCTGTCCCCTTGTTGACTAAAAGATCACACAATCCCTTAGATTTCCACTATATAATACATATTCCTAAAGATATGGAGTTTCCAAAAAAAATTATTTTTCAGAACACAGGAAGTTTTCTTATTTTCAAGGGCTTACAAGGTTTCTCATGTTACAGGAGTCCTTCTAATTACTTTGTTTGGAACAAAGAACTATTTGTCAAGATGCATTAGCCTGAAATGTACTCAATGCTGATATTCAAAGTGATAGAGACCACTTGACAGAATTAGACTTTTAAAATGAGGAAAAGAAATTTAACACAGATTTAGTAATTATTTTTAGGGTGAGGACATATGATTTCCTGATATAAGCACTGCTTATTATTGAAAATAAGCCTTTTAAAGATGACTTAATACAAATTTAAATAAAAAGTAATGAAATACTGATATATGATATAATAAGGATGAACCTTGAAAATATAATGCTAAGTAAGAGAAGCATGTCACAAAGAAACATAATTTATAAATAAGTTTATATGAAATGCACAGAATAGGCAAATTCATAGAGATAGACAGTAGACTGGTTCTTGCCTAGGGCTGGGGGGCTGGGAGGAATTATACAGTGACTGTTAATTATATGGAGTTTCTTTGGGGAGGTGACAAAAGTGTATTAAAATTGAGTGTGACCATGGCTGCACAGCTCTGTGAATATACTAAAACCATTGATTTGTACACTTTAAATGGGTAAGTTACATGGTATATGAATTATATCTCAATAAACTTACTGTAAGAAATAATTTAGTAAGTGGTTGCCATGTATATATTATACATAAAACATGAAAGAAAAGCTTTGAAAATGGGTATTGATAACTTGAAATAAAGTGTACAGTGACAGCATCATGGATCCAAAAAGCTTTGACTCTCAAATGACTTAGGAGGAAATAAAGTTGGACTGCTCCATATAGCTTTCTCAGATGACTCACACAGTAGATCTACCAATGATTAAAAATCAACATCAAAGAGTCATGTGGAATTAAATAAAGTTCTTTTATAAAATGTGATAGTAGAAAAATATGCTTAAACGAATGGTATTGTATATAACATTGTTCACATTATGCTGCATCATATATTAATATACTTATATTATATGACTATGTTAATAATGCAAATGTTATATGTAGATTGTAGACCATGCCTTTAACATCTCTTACATTTAACCAGTTTGGCCACAGATTTAAGATAAATGCAATTTCAGCTGAGAGTAGTAGCTCCTTAGGACCCTGAAGTTACATGGAACAAGGGAGAGCCCTAACGCACTGAGGCATACTTCAGTTCTTATTAATTCCCTACATCTTGAGATTTGGGCCCAACCTAGAGGGAACCTTTCTTAAAGGTAGGCAGTGCTTTATTCCAGAGCCTAAAGCAATGCATGACATAAGCAGGTACTATAAAAAGCCAATTCTTCAAAACTGATTACACAAATGGCAGGATCTTCTTTTAGAAAATCTGCAGCAACATGAATGAACCTTGAGGAAATTATGTTAGGTGAAATAGCCAGACACAGAAAGATAAATACTGATGATCTCACTTATGTTCAGAATTATTTCAAAAATGGAACTCAAAGAAGCAGAGAGTAGAACAATGATTGCAGCGGTGGAGGAAATGGGAGACATTGATAAAAGAGTACAAGCTTTCAGATATAAGATGAACAAATCCTGGGAAGCTAAAGTCCATCGTGGGTGATGATGGTTGTTTTTTTTTTGTTGGGTTTTTTTTTGTTGGTTTTTTTTGTTGTTGTTTTTTTTGAGTTGGAGTCTCACTCTGTCACCCAGACTGGAGTGCAGTGGCCGCTCCCGGCCACGGCAGCCTCGACTTACTGGGCTCCAGCGATCCTTCCGCCTCAGCCTTCCGAGTAGCCGGAATTACAGGCGCACACTACCATGCCCGGCTGATTTTTTTTTTTTTGATTTATTGTAGAGATGAGGTCTCCCTGCCCAGGCGGGTCTCGAACCCGCGAGCTCAGGCAATCCACTCACCTCAGCCTCCCAAAGGCGCGGGATTACAGGCTGAGCCACTGAGCCCGGCGTTAACTAATTTGATTGTGAAAATAATTACATAATGTATTTGTATATCTAATCATTGTGTTGTATACCTTGAATATACTCAATCTTTATTTTTCAATTAGATATTTATTTTTTAAATGTACTACATACGGGGGAAACTGCCAGGGGGGAGGAGAGTGGGATTGACATTAGTGGGAATTTGCCAGGGGAGCAGGGGCACACTTCATCAACGAGGGTACCTGCAAAATGAACATTTGCATACCAAGCTCTGAATTGTAACCCATATCTTCAAAATAAAAAAATTTAAATGTACTACATAAATACTGCTAATAAAGTATTAAACTCCTCAATATTGCAATTACATAAATGCAAACTGAGTAACCAAACATCTACAAGCAATTCTAAAATCCCATGCGTTTAAAGTGCAAATTGCAACACATTAATAAAATAGGAAATAAATTTAGTGAGTACCCAACCAGTATTAACATATATCTTATGTCTTTTATATCACACATACTTATGATCAGAGCACAATAAAGTAAAAGCTAAAATGAAAGTGATAAATTATAACTATCAGGTATCAATAAACATAAAATTTTAAAAGTTGGCACATATTTGTTATAGTTAGGGTGAATATTTTAAATGTTTTCAAAAAATGCATTTGTGTGTTTGCATGCATACACATGCATGTGCTTGGTTGTTGTGTAAAATTTATTTCTTACTACAGTCTGCAATTTAAGAATCACTGAAACACACTTTGGTAGAAAGAATGCTTGCAGTGGGTGGGAAGTTGGATGTAATGACCCCTAAGTTTCCATCCAATTCTTGGCTGAGGATTCTAGAGTTCTCAACACTGTGAAGAATTGAAAACATTCGTCTCTTCCAAGACCAAGGAGATGGTGTGTCACTCGACATTGCTGAAACACACACATAACACACAAGCCCCCCAGTCATTTAGTAATTTCAAAAACATTTCACAACAGTGTTCATCAGCTCCAGTGAGAAGTCAACGGAGAAACAAAATCTAAAAACTCTTCCATTTCTGTTAATAGGAAAGTATTCCAGCAGTTTCAATGACAAATCTAATGAATTGAAATGGCCTGCCTATTTAAATTTCTAGACAGAGCAGCCTTGTAATCAGAACAGTTCTTACCCTCAGTTTCTCCTTGGGGCCCTCATCTACACTAATAAAATCCTCAGTAGTGGGTCTCTTACCACTGATAATATTTTCAACAAAGCATTGGTGCCAACTTTGGGTCTAGAATGCAGCAAAGCGACTAGAGACATGAGTACAATCTGACCGCAGAACATTGGAACACCTCGTAAAAATTCCAAAACAAGTTTTAAAAAAAATGAATTGAGGTTTTTTTCCTCTTAAAAGATGAAATGTCACTACTTGGCAAGAAACTCTATGAGTAGTATATGATTATAAACATATTTAGCTTTCTTGGAGTAAAGTGACTGAAACTGAAACAATGTGGCTAGGTCATTAACTATGCAACTATTCAACTTACAAGTGCAATGGTCCAACTTAAAAATAATTTAATGTTTATTGAGCACACGCCGTGTACCAGGCATAGGTAAGTACCACGGATTGGTTGAAAAAAATCTATCAGCTACAGTTCATGCTTTGAAAGTCTCAAAGATGCACAATTTAATAGTGGAAAGGGACTGTACCCAAATTTAAAACAACAATAACAACAACAAAAAAAAAAAAAACAGAGGGCAGACCATGGCAAAGATTAACCTTTTCTGGGCAGAAACTTTTTCAGATGAGATGAAAGCTACAGGCTTCCTCACTAGAAAAGTGCATACACACACACACACTCCACCGCCAATATATTTGCTTACAATTTAATTTCATGTGTGCACTCTGGGTTCCAAACACGGAAGTTCAATGAAAGTTCCATGGTTTATCTGTACAATGACCACTTATATACCTAACCCTGAATTGTACCCCACATCTTTAAAAGTAAAAAAAAAGAAAGAAAGAAAAGAAAGTCCCATGGAAGAATAAAGAATGAATTTGCAAGAGAAGCCTTCTTAACCAACCTCTCCTTTACCACCTTACTGATTTAACTAGAGACCTTCTTTTCCTTTTTAAAAAATGTCAAGAGATGCCAAGGTATGCTGACCTCCCTGCTCGTGAACTACTCTCTCTGGGTATTTCAGGTCCTGTCATCTGAGGGTGACACCAACTAAGGGTCAGTGGTGTTTGCTCTTGTCTTAGTCTGCTTGGGCTGTCATACAAAGTACTATTGACGGGCTGGCTTAGACAACAGAAAGTTATTTTCTCACAGTTCTATAGGCTGAAAGTCCAAAATCAAGGTTCTGGCCAATTTGGTTTCTGGTGCGAGCTCCCTTCCTAAGCTGTGGATTGTCGCTGTCTCACTGTGTCCTCTCAGGGTCTTTCCTTGGTGCATTTGTGTGAATAGAGGAAAGAAAACTCTAGTCTCTTCTTACAAGGACAATAAGTCTACTGGATGGGGACCCCACTCTTATTTTAACCTTAATTACTTTGTTAGAAGCCCTTTTCCAAATATAGCCGCTCTAGGAATTAGGGTTATAACAAATAAATTTGGGGGGAAAGACAAACATTCAGTCTATAACAAACTGGCTTACACAGGTAATTATGCGATTTTCTCAAGACAATGAATACATTAGATTACATGATAAAGCAAAATTAAGGTTGCTTGCAGAATTAAGATGACTTGTCATCTACCTTTAGAATAGGAAGATTATCCTGAGTTATTTAGCTGGTCCCAATTTCGTCACAGGCAGCCTTAAAAGTGGAAGAGGCTGGAAGAAGGCTGAGAACCAGACAGATGGCAGCACGAGAAGGAGTCAGCTGGACTTTGCTGGCTTTAAAGATGGAGAAAGATAGCCTTAAGCCAAAGAAAGCTGATGACAAGGAAACATATTCTACCCTAGAGCGCCCAGAAAATAATGTAGTCCAATCTTGATTTAAGCCTAGTGAGAATTGTTTTGGACTTCTAATCCACAGATTTGTAACATAACTGTGTATTGTTTTAAGTCACTAAACTTGTGATAATTTTTTACTGCAACAATAGAATACTAAAATAAAACCTAAGATTTTTTTTTCCTTTAAGAACTAGGTGAACTATTTGGAAAGAATAACAAGTTGAGTCAAATTAAAAACTTGCTGCTATATTAGGTATGGGTAAGATTCATTTTTAAAATCAATGGTGGCGAGAAACATATAGAAACTAACATGGCTTCACTAAAATTATTTTACCAGCATCTGGAGTCCAAAGAAAAAAACTAAATATCATGCATGGTGCATTAGGGATATGATATATTATTTTTGTCAAAGTTTTCCAGAAAAATAGAACCAATAGAATAATGATATATCATATACAACAATAATAAATATACATATATACACACGCACATGATTTATTATGAGATTATGAGGAACTGACTCATGCAAGTACAGAAGCTAAGAAATCCCATGATCTGCTGTATGCAAGATGGAAACTCAGGAAAGCTGGTGATATGATTCAGTCAGAGTCTGAAAGCCTGGGAAGCCAGTAGTAGAAATCCCAGTTTGAGGTCCAGAGAAGAGGAGATGAAATGTCCAGCTTAATCAGGCAGGAAGCAAAAGGGGTAAGTTCCTCCTTCCACCATTTATTCTGTTCAGAACCTCTAAATATTCGATGATGCCCACCTGCATTGGGAAGTGTGATCTTCTGATTTAAAAATAAATCTCATCTGGAAACACCCTTAGAGATATACCAAGAAATAATGTTTAATCTGTGCACCCTGTGGTACAGGCAAATTGACACATAAATTAACCATCATATTCATAAAAGAAAGGCAATCTACTCCAATTAGACCCACATTTAAGGAAAGAGTCTTAGCCCTACCTAAAAAGATTGGTAAATGGATATATATTTATATATTTGGGGTTAAATTAAACAGATAAAAGATGAATGCATTTGTGTGCATCTGAGACCTTACATTAACAGATCTTATTTGCTTAAACAACCAGCTATCCATCTTGATCATGTTAGATAAAAAGGCTTTCCTCTAGTCATATTTCCTCATGCATACAGCTCAGAGGTGAGGAAACTATGACATCTTGATAGGATCATATATTCCAGACCTTCGGTAGGCTGAGCAGAGTAGGCTTTTGTTTCTTTGATAACACTTTATGATTCACTCATTTCAACAGGTGTTCATGAGTTACCTGAACAGTGCCAGGCAGTTTGCAAGCACTAAAGGTACAGGAGAAATATATATATTATATCTCCTTCCCTTGAGAAGATGCCTCTTTCTTAATTCTTCAGTAGGAAGAGTTGACTGGGAGAGAATAAAGGTTCTGATCTCGCGGGCAGAAATGGAGAGGCAGGGCTTGTTAAGAAATATCAATCCCGTGAGAGTAGGAGTCATAGGAAGACAGGCAAGCCCTGAAGTTTCTTTTAAATCAGTTTATTGTGGTCTTCTATAAAGACTGAGTATACCTAATTTAATTTTGAGGAAAATACTGTCTGGGATCTTCATGTCAAGAAAACTTTGAATGGAGGCAGAAAATATAGAATTAGGTTGTTAATAAACAAACAAGAAAATGCATCTTTATTACAAGATTTAAGTCTTCTTTTAGGGTACATATAAGGACTTTTTCCCTTTGCTTTCAAATAAATCATCTTATTTTTTTTCTACCTGCAAGTATTCTCATGACATGTATGACTAACTTAAATGTGGAGATTAAAACTCTTATTCAAGCGTGACCAGTGGGAAATGGTATAGTGTAATAAAATTCTCTGATTAAAAATAGTAGGTTTGACGTACTAGTAGGTTTGTAAGCCTGTCTTCTCTTCTAAAATCCTAATAAAATGAAAATATAACTTAATATCTTTAAGGACATAATCCCACAAGAGAAAAGAGAATGAAAACAAAGACAATCTCAGTAATATTTTAGAAGATGGAAAGACAAAAAATTGGTAACTGATTCTGAAATACCAAATCCTAAGAAGGCAATGGGGAAAGACAAGAAGCACCCAGATTTACATCACAGAAAACATAAATTGCCAAAAAAATCTCAAGAATCGACAGTACTATGTTCTTCTCTAAGTGAAGGGAAGGTGGAGGTAAAAACAGGACAACTGAAAGTTTGCTAAAAGAACTCCCATAGCCCCTCCTTCATCATCTCACTGGCATACAACTGGAGGAGGAGGGAAAATGGGGAACCTATGATACCAGGAAAACAAAATGCCATATTAAAAACAGAGACATTATATTAAGGTGTTTACACCAAATGCTGAGATCCTCAGTCAAGCTTATATCTGCCAAACTAAAAGATTAAAAGAATTTAAGGGCATTCTGGTCAACTTGTGATTAAAAAAAAAAAGACAAAAAGAAACTGACATTTGGAATTCTTCAGGGAAAATGCCTCGCCAAAGGGTCTGTCAGTGAAGTCAGGAAACAAGCCCCAGTACAGAGATTTTTTAGTCTCCAAATATTAAATGTGTGTGGACAGCTAAGAATGTCATTAGACATTTGGAAAATTATCCAATATGAAAGAAACACCAAAGCAAACAGCCAGAGGGAAAAAACTTGGCAGAAATAGAGATTAAACAAGGAAAAGAAAAAAAATAATATCAACAAAGACATTAAAAGAAAACTATGGATTAATATTCTCAAATACATAAGTACAAAAATTTTCAGCAAAATTTTAACAAATTGAATTTAGTAGTATATAAAATGAATAATACATCATGACCAACTGGAGTACATTCCAGAAATGCAAGTTTATTTTAACATTTGAAAATTAGTCAGTATTATTGGTCACATTAACAGACTAAATGAGAAAAGCTATATAATCATAATAATAGATATAGAACGATCATTTGACAAAATTCAAATTTCAGCAAAATAGAAGTAGATTATAACTCCCTTAAACTAACAAGGTGTACCTAATAAAGTATATATTTACACATACGTATATCTGAAGAGAGAGAGAAATTATATAATGCTAAGGAGTGAATATTTTGCCTATAGCATCAGAAACAAAATGTCAGAATATCTCAGAAACAGAATATCAGAAATGAATATTCTTTGTTACCATTCATAGTTTAATATTATACTGGCAGTACTAGCCAGTACAATCAGGTAAGTAAAAAGAATAAAATGCATTCATATTGGAAAGGAAGAAATAAAACAGTCTTCATTTGCAGGTGAATGATTAGTTGTAAAACATCCTCCAAAATTTACCAAAAAAAAGAGATCAAAAACAAAAATTCTTCCAGTTAGGAAGGTTATATAATGCAAGGTCAATGTACAAAATCAGCTATATTCCTATCTACCAACAATGGGCAACTGAAAATAAAAATAAAAATAAATAAATATTATATGCAATAATGTAAGAAATATGAAGTACTTTGGTATAAATCTAACCAAATATGTGCAGGATCCTGTATGCTGAAAACTACAAAACACTGATAAAAAGAAATCAAAGAAGACCGAAATAAATGGAGAGGTACTTGGTGTTCACGGATTTGATGACTCAATACTGTTAAGATATCAACTCTCCCAAATTTGATCTGTAAATTCAATGCAATCCCAATAAATATTTTAGAAAGTTTTTTCTAAGTGGATTCTAGAAGTTTTTAGCTCATTCCAAAATTTATATGAAAAGGCAAAGAAATAGATTAGTCAAAACAACTGGGAAAAGAACAGAGGTGAAGCATTTACATTATCCAGTTTCAACATTTATTATGAAGCTATAGTAATAAAGCATAGTGCTAGTGAAAAAATAACCACATACATCAATGGACAGAATGGAGCGTTCCAAATAGACCCACACAAATATAGCAAACTGATTTTTGACAAAGTGGCAAAAGCAATTCAATGGAAAAAGGACACTCTTCAACAAATTGTTCTGGAATAATGGGATGTACACATAAAAATTATAAACTTCAATATGTACTTTACTTTATGCCTTACCCAACAATTAACTCAAAATGAATCATAGGCCTAAATGTAAAATGTAAAACTTTACAGCACCAAAAGCATAAATCATAAAAGAAAAAGAATAATAAATTGACTTTATCAAATTTCAAAATATTTGTTCTGCAAAAGATACTATTAAGTGAGAGAAAAGGCAAGCTACAGACTGAGAGAAAATATTTGCTGATCCCATATCTGATAATGAATTTGTATCCAGAACTCTTACACCTCAATAATAAGAAAACAAACACCTCAATTTGAAAAGTAGACACAATACAATCTGAAGAGACACTTTACCCAAAAAAGATATATAGGAGGCAAATAAGAATATTTTTAAATGCTCAATATTATTTGTCATTAGGAAAACACAAATTAAAACCACAGTGAGATACAATTATACATGCATAACAGTTAGAATAACTAAAATTTTAAAATATTGGATAAGAATATGTCAAAAGAGCCAACCTAAAGAAGTTTCTAATGGCCAAAGCAGTAGTAATTTGAGCATAACATAGGTAACAATAGTATTGGATTATAATGTAAAAATAAAATAAATGTTCATGAACCCATACTAATATAATTAAATAAATAAGGAGAAATGGACAAATCTGTATGACAAAAAATTCCAAATAATACATATAGAAGGAATGTGGGAAATAAAAAATAATTATTAGCACACACAGGAATAATTGTTACTGTTAAGGTCTACTGATAAATGCTAAAATAGTGGGAGAAACTTTAAAGAGTAATAGGATATTTGAATAACTTCAAGATTTCTTCTCCATAATATGTATTAAGCACCGTGATGGTTTTAGCATGTACCCACAAATTCACCAAGCTTTGAGTGTGGGCTAAATTTAGGGAGCTATTTCTAAGGAATCAAAAATGAAAATGAAAAATAGCAGCTTTGCTGTGTAGACATGGGACATGCCATCTTAACCAAGTGAATGAGGTTAACATCATCAGTATAAGTCATGCTGATGTCCCTTGATAAGAAGATATGAGATGGGCACGTCATCACTTCTCTGACATACTTGCCAAAATCCATAAACTCCATGAGAAAACTTCAGCAAAACCCAAACAGAGGGAAATTCTATAAACCAGTGTGCTTCAAAAATGTTGAGGAAATTAAAAACAAGAAAAGACTGAGAATCTGTCATAGACTGAAGAAGACAACATGCTAATCTGACTTAAATACCAGAGGAGAAAAATATTAGTGGAAAAACTGGTGAAATCTGAATAGAATGTTATATAGTCAACAGTACTATATCATTGTTAAATTCTTTGTTCTGATAAATGTATCATAATTGTGTAAGATGTTAGCATTAATGGAAGCTAGATGAAAGTATGTGGGAACTCTATTTAGGAACTCTGCACAATTTTGCAACTCTTCTGTAAAACTAAAAATTACTTCAAAACAAAAAAATCAAACTCCTTAGACTCTTTGAAAATAGTGAGCCGGGCTCGGTGGCTCAGCCTGTAATCCCGCGCCTTTGGGAGGCTGAGGTTGAGTGGATTGCCTGAGCCCGAGGGTTCGAGACCTGCCTGGGCAGTGAGACCTCACCTCTACAGTAAATCAAAAAAATTAGCCAGGCGTGGTAGCACGCGCCTGTAGTTCCAGCTACTTGGAAGGCTGAGGCGGAAGGATCGCCCGAGCCCAGCAGGTCGAGGCTGCGGTGGCCGGGAGCAGCCACTGCACTCCAGTCTGGGTGACAGAGTGAGACTCCAACTCAAAAAAAAAAAAGAAAAAGAAAACAGTGAAGCATATGAAAAGACAATACATAACACAAAAATGAAAAAAGAGAGGAGAAAAACAAAGACCAATAAGGGATAGAGATCATGGAGTTATCAGATGCAAACTTTAAATAGCCAGGGCAGTGACTCATGCCTGTCAATCCAGCGCTCTGAGTGACAGAGGGGAGAGAATTGCCAGAGTCCAAGGGTTCAAGACCAGCCTGGGCAACATGGTGAGACTTTATCTCTACAATAAATCCCAAAATTAGCTGTGTGAGATGGCATACTCCTGTAGCTACAGCTATGTGGAAGGCTAAGGTAGAAGGATAGACTGAGCCCAGCAGGAGGAGTCTGTTTTAGATTTTTAGCTGTGATCATGTGACTGCACTCTAGTCTGGGCGGTAGAGGGATACTCCAATCCAAAAACAAAACTATAATTAATACCTTCAGGGAATTAAAAGATAAAATTAAAAATCAGCAAACTGATTCCTAAAAGATCTAAAAATCGACCTTCCATATGACCCTGCAATCCCCCTACTGGGAATATGCCCAGAGGAACTCAAATCATTCTACAAAAAAGATACCTGCACACACACATGTTTATTGCAGCATTGTTCACAATAGCAAAAACATGGAACCAACCATGCTGCTCATCAAAACTGGACTAGATTTTTTTTATTTTTGTTTTGTTTTTTGTTTTTTGTTTTGAGTTGGAGTCTCACTCTGTCGCCCAGACTGGAGTGCAGTGGCCGCTCCCGGCCACCGCAGCCTCGACCTGCCGGGCTCCAGCGATCCTTCCACCTCAGCCTTCCAAGTAGCCAGAATTACAGGCGTGCACTACCACGCCCGGCTAATTTTTTTATTTATTGTAGAGATGAGGTCTCACCTGCCCAGACGGGTCACGAACTAGATTTTTTAAAATGTGGTACATATACACAAAGGAATATTATAAAGCAGCCATAAAGAAGGACAAAATTATGAACTTTGCAGCAACTTGAATAGACTTAGAGTCTATAATACTGAGTGCTCTATCACAGAAACAAAGAACTGAGCACCACATGTTCTCACTCATAAGCGAACCTTGAACAACTATTGTAATACTATAAGAAAGGGATTGGCAGTAGTGGAAACTGCCAGGGGATGGGGGGTGGGATTGGCAGTAGTGGGAAACTGCCGGGGGCCAGGACACACCTCATCCACAAGGGTAGTTGCATAATGAACATTTGCATACCCAACACTGAATTGTATCCCACATCTTTAAATAAATTTTTTTTTTTTTTTTAATTTTGGCAGTAGCGCGCGCCTGTAGTTCCAGTTACTCAGAAGGCTGAGGCGGAAGGATCGCCGGAGCCCAGCAGGTCGAGGCTGCAGTGGCCGGGAACAGCCACTGCACTCCAGTCTGGGTGACAGAGTGAGACTTTAACTCAAAAAAAAAAAAATTGGCAAACTAGAAACTTTAGAAAAGAACTAAATTGAAATACTAGAACTAAAAAATACAGTACATACAATTAAAAGCTCAGTGAATAAGCTTATTACAGATTGTACACAATTATAAGAAAATTGATGAAACAAAAAATAGGTTGAAGAAAATATTGACTAAGAAACAAATGGGTGGAAAAATACAGAAAAGAATGTATCAGGCATACTAATATGGTGAGAGGTTTATATCACAAGTAATTAAAGGTCTTAAATAAAGAGACCTGATGAGGTCTCAACATAGTGAGACCTTCTGCTACTCAGGAGGCTGAGGTGGGAGGATTGCTTGAGTTCAGGAAGTGGAGGCTGTGGTGAGCCATGATCATGCCACTGCACTCCATCCTAGGCAACAGAGTGAGATCTTCACTCAAAAGAATAATAATAGCAATAATAATATGGACTTGAGACAGGTAAAGCAATAATAACAAACAGAGCTAAAAAATGTATGTATGAAAATCCACAATCATAATGGTAGATATCAATACAGCTTTCTCAGTAAACATTCGGACAAATAGACAAAAATAGTACAGATACAAAAGAGTTGATAAAACAGTTAAGATAATCAACCTAATCACTTAGTTAGAACTCTGGACCCAACACCTGTATAATATACTTGCTTTCAAATACAGTTACCAATGTTTAAAAATAAAGCAAGTCTAAAATATTTTTAAAGATTGAAATGATACAGAATGTATTCTACCATTGTAGAATTAACTGGAAACTAATTTAAAAGATAACTAGAAAATACTTATATTTGAAAATAAGTGCATATACTTTTAAATAACCAATACATCAAAGGAGAAATCACAGTGGAAATGTATAAACATTTAAAAGTAAATGGTAATAAAAATACAATATATCAAAGTTGCTAGAATGTAGACAACCTGTATTTACAGGAAAATGTGTTGTCTATTAGGAAAAAAAAGAGATTGAAAAAGATTGAAATTTAATAATCTAAGCATCAGACTCAAAAAGCATTTTTTAAAAAAAAAAAAAAAGATAAATTAAATCCAAAGAAGTAAATAACAGAGATGAGAAGGAATCAGTAAAGTAGAATCAACAATGTTAAATTTGTTATTTAAATAACAAAAGGACCAACACCACTGATAAACCCCTGCCAAAAACGACAAGAAAAAAGAGAGGTCAAATAACCAACCTCAGAAACAAAAAGGTCAACAAAATTTTTAAAGTCTAGCATAGGAAAGACATGAAATAAGATCAGCAGTTGCCCAGTTTGAGGATGTGGGATGCTGTTTGCTGGCCAGGACACAGGAAAAGGTTTCTCTATCTCGTTTGCCATGACACTGACCTGGGTACACACATTTGCCCAAAGTCATTAAATTACACACCTAAAATTTATTAATTTTACTGTGTATGAATTACACCCCAATAAAGTTCACTTCAAGGAAAAAAGAAATGAGGATTGGAAAGGAAAGGGGAAACCGCTGTTATTAAAAATACGATGGTGAATGCAGAGAAGCCAAAAGAACTACAGATAAGCTGCTGGAGTTAATACGTTAGTGTAGCAAGGCTACTGAATACATGGCCAGTATTTTTTAAAATTATATTTCTAATTACCAACAACAAACAGAGAATGAAATTCAAGTGAAGATACGACATACAATAATATCATAGCATACTCCATGGCTTAACTCTTAAGTAGAGTTTATACTGTCATTGTAAAATACCCACTGAATAGTGAGAGTCATTTCTAAGCAAAATGACGATAGAACTGTAATTGGGGTAAGTGTGATCATAGGAGGGGAGGAGGCTGGGAAGAGAGTTAAATATATTCAGTAATTGGGATAAGACGATGTTGGTCAAAGCAGATCAAGAAGCCATAATACCAGCAGTTTATCTAGAGCCATAGAGGTAAATACGAAATAGCAACTTGATGCATAGTTTTGATAAAAAATAAAAATTAAAAAAAAAAAAATCTTTAAAATAGGAACATGGATTTTGGTATCAGACAGCCCTGAATTGGAAAGCTGTTTCTTCTGTTTTCTAGCTGTGTGACCTTAATTGAGTTACATAACATTCCCAAGGCTTGAATGTTTTTATCGATAAAGTGGGGAATGATCATATCTATTTCATAGAGCTGTCATGTAGATTGAAGTGGGCAAACATATAGCTATGGGGAACAAAATGCTGATTGTAGCAAAAACAAAACAAAAGTCCCACAAGATTGTCGATAATTCTGCATCTAAGGGGCAGGGAGTGTGAGTCTGAGAAGTGGAAAGACAGAGAACATAATGTAGATCATCCGTGGGAAAAGTCTCCATACAAGGGAGTTCCTCTTACAGAGCCTGGAAAGTCACGGAGATAGAAGAGTAGAGCAGACTGCTGCAGCATAGACAGCTCTTTGTTTACCAAAGCATCTTAGTGACTTGTGAACAGTTGCCATTTTATTTAATTCACCAGGATCTTGATCCCCTTCTCATGTGTTTAGAACTTGGTGGGAGACAAGATCAGTCTGCAGGGGCAGAGGGGTCCCAGAAGACCACAGTGCCTATAGCAATATTAGTTGTGGTGCGGGCTGCCACACCAGCATCCAGGGGCCCTGTCCTGTGGCTCTGATATGATTTCACGCGGCTCTTGGAACCCAGTCTCTCACTTTTGACTGCCCGTGTCCGGAGACTGCATCTCCAGCAACCCAGCGAGGTCTTGAGCTCCTTAATTTATCTTCAATAAATTCTTCTGCTATGCTCATCCAGAATCTGTTTTTGTTGCCTGCAACCAAGAAAGACGTGAGCCACTTGAGTTCATGCAAAAGATGGTATGGATTTGAACTTGATTACCTTGGGTAGATGTCACTCTGGCTCTCACCACCAGGGCTCAGAAAAAAATTTTTTTTAATTGTGAGCATTTGGAGAGACTTCAAACATCATGTTTGAAGAAAATTCAATTTATTTTGTTCTGATTCAGCTCTTGTTTTGAAACCATACAGCACAGCTGAAGTGAGTTGTCTTTTGGAATTCAGGTGAAAAGACCCATCTTATTCGGCATACAGTGAGAGCTCTTCATCTTTTCTCATCTCTGAAGGGATTTGAAGAGTGGGGGTAAGAGGCTGGGAATAAGTTGGATACTCTGCAAAAGAAGATGATAAAAACTTGTGTGGTTTTTTTGTTTGTTTGTTTGTTTGGTTTGGTTGGTTGGTTGATTTTTTTCCTCCTGAGGAAGGGGGCAAAGGAAGGGGATAAGAAATACGAAGAAAAGAGAAAAAATGGCTAAGCATCATGGAAGAATGGCTAAAGGGACATCGAAGAAAAGAAACGTGACTGCTAGTATTCAGTTTTGAGTCATTTGCATTGCTATGATGTAATCCTCATCTCCTTCAGGCCAAACAACCTATGAAGTCAAATATTCTCACGTGGTCTTGTGTGGGTAGATATTTTTGGTGAAAAATCAGTAAAGAAAGTGGCTCAATGTGAAACAGAACTAGGATAGACTTTGCTGACCAAACTAGCAGAGGGGCAACAAAAGATTTAAAGATTATTAGAAAAGCCTTAAAGCACCCCCCCATCTTACCCCCACTCTGCAAATCCCTTCAGAGATGGGAAAAGATGAAGAACTCTCACTGTATGCCGAATAAGATGGGTCTTTTCACCTGAATTCTAAAAGACAACTCACTTCAGCTGTGATATATGGGTTCAAAACATGAGCTGAATCAGGACAAAATAAATTGAATTTTCTTCAAACACGATGTTTGAAGTCTCTCCAAATGCTTGCAATTCTTTTTTTCTGAGCCCTGCTGATGAGAGCCAGAGTGACCTCTACCCAAGGTAATCTAAAAGTTCCAATGATTGAATATGATCAAACAGTCAGAACAATAATACCAGGAATGAGCTAAAAATTTTTTTAATTATTATTTTTATTTTAAAGATGTGGGGTACAATTTATGGTTAGGGACATAAGTGTTCATCATGCAGATAAAGTTTGGGTGCCCTTATTGATGTCATGTGCCCCTACCCTTTCCCTGTCAGTGTCCCACTACTGCCAACCCTTTTCTTATAGTATTATGATAAATGCCTCCACCAACACCCACTGGGGAGAAAAGAACCTATTCAGTAAATGTTGCTGGGAAAACTGGCTGACCGCATGCAGAAGATTGAAACAGGAACCCTACCTATCACCATACACAAAAATCAGCTCCAAATGGACCAAAGACCTAAATGTAAAGCCTCAAACTATTCGTGGTCATTTACATTTCCATATGAATTTCTGTATTGTTATTTCCAGATCTGAGAAGAAAAGTGTTGGTAATTTCATGTCTGTAGATTGCCTTTGGTAGTATGAGCATCTTAACAATGTTGATTCTTACTATCCATTAGCATGAAATATTTTTCCACGTGATCTTTGCCTTTCATTGTCTTTGAATTATTTTACTACTCTGCAAATTGTAGCAAAGTGATAGTTATGGAAATCATTCTTTTCCAGATAAATGTAAATGAATTGTGTGAAGTAGAATGCAATTGATTATTGTCCTGTGGATACTATCCTGTTTCTATTTACTCTGAAATTTTATTTTAGCATTCCTAGGGAAGCCCACACTTTACCCGTATGATGACCACTTGTTTACCTAATCCTAAATTGTACCCCACATCTTTAAAGTAAACCAAAATTGTTTTAAAAACCAGATGGGTGTTTTTTTAATTGAATAATGTAAGAATTAAGCTTCAAATAAAAAACCTTAAGCACCCACCAATTAAAGTGTATCATTCTTATAGGTAAAACGGTTAACAGAGTACATTGATCTTTCAGCTACTGAGATGCATTGTCCACAATGCCTCCAGGTCCCTTAGTCTCTACAGGTCCAGCTACACCCACTACTGCTCAAATGAGGGCACTCCCACTTGTGTGTGTGTGTGTGTGTGTGTGTGTGTGTGTTTCTCTAATCTTTGAGAAACCTTGCACGGGTGGAAACTTTGACTCCCTGTTACACAAAGGAAGCAAACCACAAGAAAGAAAACTGGAGAGTTACAACAGGTACACCTTGCTGTGGAATACTACACAATTACAGAGAGAAAAAAGAGAGAGAAAGAAGAGGCAGCCGGGCTCGGTGAGTCAGCCTGTAATCCCGCGCTTTGGGAGGCTGAGGTGAGTGGATTGCCTGAGCCCGTGGGTTCGAGACCCGCCTGGGCAACTTGGCGAAACCTCATCTCTACAACAAATCAAAAATTAGTTGAGCATGGTAGCGCGCGCCTGTAGTTCCAGCTACTTGGAAGCCTGAGCGGAAGGATCACCGGAGCCCAGCAGGTTGAGGCTGCGGTGGCCAGGAACGGCCACTGCATTCCAGTCTGGGTGACAGAGTGAGACTCCAACTCAAAAATAAAGAAAAATAAAGAAAAAAGAAAAAAGAGGCAGACGGATGTAGGCCTTATCCAAGATGGCTAAGGTTAAAAAAAAAAAAATCAAATTGTGAAAAACATGTTAGCGTAAAGCTACTTCTGTTAAGACACTCATATACAAGTTAGTATATTCGTTAAATAAAATGAACACAATAATATGCCAAACCTTTAACATAAGATTGGGATTATGGAAAACGTTTTCTTTACAGGCTATGTGTTTCTGTAATGTTTCCATTTTATTTACAATAATTACATATTATCATCGCAGTAATAAAAAGAATATTCATATTTAAATTTAAAAAAAGAAAAGCAGTTGTTCTACAAATAGGGACCTGTCTTAGTCCATTCAGGCTACTATAACAAAACATCATAAACCCAGTGGCTTATAAACAACATAAATGTATTGCTCACAGTTCTGAAGGCCAGGAAGTCCAAGATCTAGGCACTGGCAGAGTCAGTGTGTGGTGGGAGACTTTCTTCTGGTTCAGAGCTGGTGTGTCCTCACTGTGTCCACACTTAGTGGAAGGGGCAAAGCAGTTCTCTGGGGTCTGTTTTATAAGGGCACTTATCCTCCCATGAGGACACAGCCAATCACCACTCAGTGATTTTACCTCCTAACACTATCATGTTGGTGGTTATGCTTCAATATGTGAATTATCAGAGAACACAAATATTTAGCCCGTAGCAGGCCTCAAGGCGCAGGACCTAGAACAGTTTCCCTGGTTACACAATGTAGGGTACATTAGCTACTATAATAGAATAGTATTTTCAATCAGAACTAAAGATAAATAAAAATGGAGTCTATGCTTTAATTTTCAAATACAAAAGATCAACACTTTCATCATAACGGTTTCTTCATAATGGTTTTCAACATAATATCATAATGTAACAAAAAACACATCTGGAAAAAATGAACCAAGTTTATCACGGTTTTTCACTGCTTGATAGACTGTTCGTAGCTTACAACAAACCTGATGTCTAGAATAATTCTTCAGAAAAACACCACTTATGAATCTTGAAATGCTTATAAATTTATATAAATCTCAATGCTTAACAAGCTTCCTTTTAAAAGCATTTATGAAGCATCTAATGAGTGCCTGATATTTTACTAGTTTCTTTTACATGCCTGTTCTTATTTATGTGTTGATCAATCTTATTTAGTAGAGGCTTTTCCCCTCTGTTTTTAGATGAGAAAATAGAGGCTCAGGATGGTTACCAGCCACCATGGTATGAGGTAACATGGAGAATCTGTGTATAAATGAAATTAAATGTTCAAGCCAAGACCACAACGATAAGTGAACACAAGTCTCACTTCATGGAGAACTCACCTTGGACAATGTGCCCAGAGCTACCCAGTTATTGGGACCTAACACTTCCTTATGCATTTTGGTTTTGCTCCCAAACAAAAGTTGAGAGTGTCTCTGAAGTCTACCCATGAACTTCCTGGGAAACATTCTTGGAGTCCGAGGGCTGGGAAATAGCTTAGGCTTCCATGAGCTCTGACCCATTACGATAACTCTAAACACCCAAAGAATGACATTGGAGCTGAGATCATATACTGCCATAGTGAAAATAAACTCATGGCACTGACTTATCTTATTCTGGTCACTGTCCTCTGAAGGCCAAACCATTCAGACTTTTGAATTTGACAGATATGGTCATGGCACTGATCATTTAGTTCCAGTACTCCAGTGATGGCATCATGCCCTCACTGATAGATTTTTACCCTCGAGTTAAACAAATAAGGCATGTGGTTATATTTGTGTACCATCACCAGGGGGCAGCAACATGCAAATAACGTCTCACCGTCCTGCGGTCTCCTCTGCCTGGCCTGGTTTGGGAGGATGTGGCTTTCATTCCCATGTGCTTCCTAGATTTAAAAATGGTAATGTCATCACTTCAAGCCTGCTCTGGAAACTGTCGGCGCTAACTCATTTCAGATGAAAATATACTGAACATGTAAATCTGCGTCAAATTGCTCTTTTTGGGATTCAGAGTTTGCTCATTTCTGCGTTTGTTCACCCAACCTTTTCTCAGAACCTACTTGGTGCCAGACACTGCCCCGATGAAGCCAAGCTCCCACCCAGTAGGGAAGCAGATGTTAGACGTCCACACCTCGTCCAAAATCACAGCCCTCCCTACTTTGTTTTCTCTTAAGCACTTACTGTTTTTTATTTGAATTTATGACTTCTCTACCCTGCTTGAAAGTCAACCCCTCTGCAGCTGGGATTTTTACCTGTTTCGTTCCCCAGTGTATCCTCAACTACTTGCACAGTACCTGGAACAAAATGAGGACTCAGTGAGTATTTGTTGAATGAGCAAGTACACAATTATTGATCGCACATCTTCATCTGGACTAGACAGTGCTAAATTGCTCACATGAATGATGTTAGCATTCCCACTAGCAGTGAGTGGGCGTGATGTCCAAAAACATTATCAAATTATTTGATAGTAGCATTAGAAGGTACTTGGGACATCACCTAGATTCTCCTTTTACAGAAGAGGGAATGGAAACCAAAGTGAAGGAGAGATTTGCCCAAGGCCATGTAGATCTGGACGGTTGAGTCAGGATCCTGAGCCAGGACGCCTGACTCTAGTCCATTGTGTTTTCACCACACCCTGCTGCCTGCCTGACTTGTTCATTTTCCTCAAATATCACCTCCTGGAACTATAAACTGCTTAAGTTAATGACCTGATTTGTCAAATACTTATTTGGTAATTGAAAGAGACAAGATTTGGCTGTTTGCTCTCAGTGTCTCCAAATCAACTCTCTCAAAGGCATCTGTGCTCAGCCTCTCTGCGTGAGACCTAGTGTTTAGTTCCCAGCATCTACTGTGTGCTAAGTTCTTCAGAAACATCTGGCCATTGGAGCCTCCAACAATCCTTTACTGTTATTATCCCCATTTTACTGATGAGAAAATACAATAGGGTACACATGGCACCTAGAGGGCACATAGCATGGTTGTTCTAAGGATTTCATGCTTATTAGCACATTTAATTTCCTTTGAGGTAGTAACATTGTTGTTTCCTATTATGGATGGGGACACAGAAGTCAAGAGAAGGCAAGATGCTTGTCCAAGGCCAAGTTGCTAGAAAACGACAAAGCCATCCAGTGTTTCATCTCTATGCTCTGCTTTCTCACTGAAATTAGAGGCTCAAAGCTCCAAAGTCACTGGCACAGGGTCATGTGGGGTGCACCAGTTGACCTCACTCTCATGCATGGTTTTTCCACAACAGGTTGCAGCTTTGAGCCTAAAGACCCTTTTATTAGAAATCCACAGATCTGAAACTCAGCAGAAAAGAGGAGGTAGTTGTAGCGATAGTGCAAACCCGCCTGGGCTGCAAGCAGTATTTTCTTCCTGGGTCTGTTTTCCTTTTGAATTCACTGTCATCTGCCAAGCTCTTTGCAGGCTGCTGCAGCTGCCACATGAAGCTCTTTAAGGGATCCCACTAGCTGGCCAAAGGACACCCATTTGATGGATGGACTGGACTTTCTGTTTCCCCACTTCAATCTGGGCACTGAAAGGCTGGGTCGGCCGTGGGCATGGGGGACACCCAAAGCTTGGCCATTCCAATCTAAACCAGACAGTGAACTGAAGTTACCTCATAGTGACTTGGAAGTGGTGTTTGTGGGAATGAAGCTGGTTTGCTCTGTTATTTTGTCTAATTAATCTGGGCTCTGAGCCCCCTTGAGACATCAGGAGAACACAGTCTTAAAAGACGGTCGGGAAGTGGTTCTTTTCCTGGCCGGAGGTGTTTTTGCTGATTGAACATCTGGTATAGAACAGGAAAGGCAGAATTTATTAACCCTGTACCCTTAGTCTCTCTGCACATGTTCTGACATCTGAAGCCGGAGTGTACTTGCAAATCTCAGAGCCTCTTTCCATTGGGGGTAAAACAATGTGATGAACAAAGGCTTCGGAGTCTGGCAGACCAAGGGTGCTGTACCACATTCTCGATATATGACTCTGGGTCTCAGCATCCTCATCTACAAAATGGGAGTCATAATAAAGCCTTTCTCAACAAAGGTTGTTGTAAATGTCTGGCACCTAGTACGTGCTCAATAAAAAACGCCTGTTGTCATTAGAGAGGAAACGTCGTGTGGCATAAAATGTGGCACAGGAGAAGGTCTGAGTCCTGGCTCCATCTCTTGCTGGCTAGGTGACTTCCGACATGTCTTCTGATATATTTGCTTTGCAAATTCTTGAAGGAAACAAGGAGGTTGAAATGTTACCTTCTCTAAGGTCTCTGACTGCTCTGCAGTGGCTCTCCCACTTCCTCCCCTACACACATATACACACACTACTTTCTAGAGTGCATGAGGGTGAATAACACAGGAATCACAGTCTTTTAACCACCAATCTCTGGGAAGAAGACAGAATTTACTGAACACCTACTAAGTGCCAGGCACTAGTCATTTGTTCTCTTACCCAAACCTCTCAGTAACCCTTGAGGAAAATATTGTTGTCAGTAGTTTACACAAGAGAAAATGGAGTCCTGGAGAGGTTTATGTGACTTTGCCAAAGTCACAGTCACTGGGAGTGTCAACATCCATACGTGTATCCATCTGCCTATCCCCAACCATTCTTGCTTCAGATGACCTGAAGACATTGGAAAGATGAAAATTCTCTTTCTATAGACGGGAACCCTTGGTCTATGAAAATTCTCTTTCTAAGGTCAGGAACCCTTGGTCTATGAAAAATTCACAGCAAGTATTACTACAAATGACAGTAAAACACTCTTCCCACTCCATTATGATGCTCAAATGGGAGGCAAGTAAAAATGGCATTTCCCAGCCTCTCACAATGAACTAATTTACAATTTAATTTGGTCATATTGGTTTCGCAGAGTAATGAATCAATTAAGAAGAAACCTCATGGTAAACAATTCCAAATAGCCTTTGGAAATCTCCCAGATGTGGTGGATTTGGGTTTTCCGTACTTCAACTGATTATCCTAGCTGTAGTCACACTGGCCAGTTCACTGTGGAGCACAGAAGAAAGCACCAACATCAATCAGAGAACAAAATTAAGCCACATTCTTGCCTTGACTTCTTTCCTGTTGTATTTTCAATGGTGTCTCTTAGAGAAATGACCAAAAACAACTAGGAAACAACTCAATATTTTCCCCGTTTCACATTCCCTGGGTGGCAGTTGATGGGTTGGAGAAAACCAAATTACTGAAGTGCACTTGGTTGTTGTATAGTTAGGGGAAGTGTTTCGTATCTCAAAGTTTGGAAAAGACATATCTGGCCCGCTCTACAGGGCAGAAACCCATTCGTTCTTGCCTAATTATTGACTTGCCCTAATAAAATTCTTTTCCAGAGGGAAAACTTTAATTTAGAAGGGTCATAAGTTAGAGCCTCTGCCAAAGACAGCACAGGCTGGGAGAAAAGACAATCGCTTTGCCATAGTCATCGTTGACCACAGGAAGGATGGGGACAGCTTCTATGTTCTCTTTTCTATGATACTATTTTTCTGTTTGGGTCATTTTACTTGCAACAGCAGGAACCACATTATTAGACATCAAAACCAATCTGTTTCCTTCACTGAAAGAAGCTCCCTTAACTCTGAACACACATACACACAAACACACACACACACACACACCTGAAAAGATATTTAAGGGAAATATTTCTGCCTAAACGCATACTTCTTGTTAGAATTCTGTTGTAAAATTGGTCAGATTTCTATCATAAGAAAGCACCAAGCCGGGCTCAGTGGCTCAGCCTGTAATCCCGCACCTTGGGAGGCTGAGGAGAGTGGATTGCCTGAGCCTGTGGGTTCAAGACCCGCCTGAGCAACTTGGTGAGACCTCATCTCTACAATAAATTTTAAAAAAAATTAGCCGGGCTTGGTAGCGTGTGCCTGTAATTCTAGCTACTTAGAAGGCTGAGGCAGAAGGATCACTTGAACCCCAGCAGGTCGAGGCTGCAGTGGCTGGGAGCAGCCACTGAACTCCAGTCTGGGCAACAGAGTGAGACTCCAACTCAAAAAAAAAAGAAAACACCAGCCTGGAGAGTCAAGGAAACAGCTATGGAGTCCCCAAGTCTGGGGCAGGCAGGTGCTTTGTATTAGACAACCACTGTAACAAACAGCCCCCAAACCTCAGTGACTTGACACAAGGAAGGTCTACTTTTTGTTTACATCACATTGCAATGAAGGTCAGCAGGTAGGGGGCACTTTATTCTACTCAAGGATGCAGGCTCTGTCGTGCGGTGACTCTGCTGTCATTTAGGGCCTTAGGCTCCTTGATTCTCTAGCTCCGACATCCTCAAGGACCTCTGAGTCCACCAGTGGACACACTGCATTTAGACAGCAACAAAGGAGGAAAGAGCACTGAGTTTAGCTTTAGAGAATTTTAGGAAGCAGGCCTGCTGGCAGCAGACATCTTCTGTGTGCACGCTTTATTGGCCAGAACTCAGTCATACAGCCACTCAGTTACCACTGCTGTGAGGCTGAGAAATGCCACCTAGCTATGTGCCTATGCCATGATAAGAAATAAATTTGGTCCTTGTCCCCAGTGCCTGGCACATAGCTCCTAAGACCTTGGAATCTCTAGAGTGATAAGGTGTCTTTTTGTATGCCAGTGAGACGACTGGTGACTGGGGGGTCCTAGACAGCTTCAAGATGGAGACATTACCAGAAAGACTAATAATTAGGGAGTCGGGACTTCCAACTTCACCCCAGACCTCTGAGGGGGAGGAAGGGGTTGAAGAATGAGTTCCATCACCAATGGCCCATGAAGGCCTCAGTTATGCTTACAAAATGGAGCAAAAACTACTGAACGATGGAATTCAGAAGCTTCTGGGTTGGTGAGCACATCGAGGTGGGAGAGTGGCACACCTGGACAGGACATGGAGACTTCGTGCCTCCTCCATACCTTGCTCCGTGCACCTCTCCCGCAGACTGTAAGTAAAGTGTTTCTCTGAGTTTTGTGAGCCGCCCTTCAAATGATCAGACCCGAGGAGGGGGTCATGGGAACCCCTAATTTATAGCCTGTTGGTCAGAGTACAGGCAGCCTAGAAATTGCAACTGATGTCTGAAGTGAGTAGTCTTGTGGGCCTGAGCTCTTAGCCTGTGGGGTCTGCACACACTCTTGGTAGTGACAGAACTGAATGGAAATGTAGGGCAACCCATTGGTATCCGGAGAGTTGGAGAATTTGCAGGTGTGAGGAAAAGCCCACACCTTGGATGTCGACGTGTTGTGCATAAAAATAGCTCAGTGCCCACAAGACAAAAGGGAATTAAAGTTGGCGGACACACGGTAGTCTCTTTTCAACTAAACGTATTGAAGAACTACTGCCACGGGAAGGGTGTGTGGCATTTTCTCAGGACAGATAAATTGCGGGTATTTGCTACTGAGGACATTTTGCTATTCAAGGCATTTTAATTACTCAGAAAACCATTGTCCTTTCATATAGGGGTTAAGAAAAATGTGAGTTAGTGATGAAACGAAGGACAGGAATTAGATGAAGTTGAAAGGGAGGTCCCATTTGACACATTACTTGGACATTTTGTTGAGGTTTGCTTTTTACGTGGCATCTAAAAAAGCCATGCTATGGGAGATTGTCTCCTGAAGTGTGTAAAATCAGTGTGTGAATGCAAACTCCATGGGTGGTAAGACCAAGGCTAGTTCTGGAGAAGCCAAAGCCACCATTGGTTCCAAGTAGAGAAGGAACAGAACATTGAGTCGGAAGGGGTTAGGAGCCAGGAAAATACAGAACCAAAATAGGCTTGAAGGCAGTGATCAGGAGAAGCCAGGAAATTCTGCCACAAGCATTATCTCCTCCATTCTCTGAATGTTCATTGTGCACCTTGAGTGTGCCAGTTTCCATACTGGAGAGCACTATGATGAAAGAAATTCTGTCCCTGTCTGCAAGTTGGAAATTCTCTTAGGGTGGAGACTGGCCACATGGTGTGTAGTGAGCTTGACTGACCTAAAAGTTCAGAGTCAAGGGACAAGGCAGGGCGCACATGGCAGCTTTAACAATCGCTAAGATGCCTTCAACCACTTGAGGCAAAATATACTCTTTCTGATTCTGATATTGTTTTCTTCCTTTATAAGAATTCCAAAGTTGTCCCAGAGCCAGCCTGCATGATGGAAACACTGATCTGGGGGATTTTCGAAAGGAAAGAGATCTTATAAATCACTTAGTCCGGCCTATTTGTTTCTTAGCCAAGGAGAGGAAATTGTGTGGCAATTTCCTTGGGACTGTATGTAGCCCCAAAGACCTACTTTTACACCAAGATTCTGCAGGCTGGCCTGCAAACCTTGATGTGAGCTCTATGCTGCTGGTAATCGTTCAAACTATTTGCTTAACAAGAATCAACTGAATTCCAATTATAAGAGCCTCTCACTTTCTCTGACAATTGTCCTTCACATCGCTCAGATATCTTCTCCTTCAAACATGCTCTATGTGTGGTTCACTGGTTTCCACCCAGAGATCTTGGTTCTCTGCTCTGGAGCACTTACGGAATGCGCTTTTATCCTTTCTCCATTTTAACATGTCTAGTTAACATTTATTCAGCCACTGATGCATCTATGAGAGATACAGAAAGAGCACATTCAGATGGAGTCATTGAGAAACACCTAATAAATAATGTACATACTTCCAAAGATTTTGGGTGGGGCTAAACTAAAGCAGTGTGGTGCATTAACTAGAGCTAACCACAGAGGGGAGCCATTACCATCTATACCACTGTAAAGAGGGTGTGGTGAACTCCAGAGGACAGCCCAGACAGAATCTGTAGCTCTGGGTAGAAGAATTTATCTTCCACTTGCAGCCAACTGGCCTGCCTGGAAAGGGGCAGAGAGATGAAAACAGACCTCCCTCTCCTCCCACCATTCATTCTCCAGCCTGCGCCTCTCATGGCAGAACCTAACCAGAAGCCAGAGGTCAGGGCAGCCTATGAATACAGTTAAAGAAGGTCAGCTTCCCAGATCCAGGGTAGGATGAAGAAGACTGGGTGCGTGTGGAAGCAGCCAATGAAGAACACCCAGCCCTACTCTCCGTTGCCAGGCGCTATGCTTTGGATGGATGCAGCAGAGATAAGGAAACAGTCTTGGTCCTTGACTCTTTAGAATTTGCAGGGCCATCAGGGAGAGAAAAGATTGTCAACTACACTCACTGATGAACTCTGTGAAGTGTATGAAAGAAAGATGGGCTCTAAGAAAGGAAATAATAGGGGAGTAACTCTAGACTAGCTGTTCAAAGGTCTTTCTGTGGATATGGCATTTTCGCTGAGACCTGAAGGGTGAGGAGTCAACCAGGTGAACCCGGAGAGGAGCAGTGTGGGTGAAGACTCTCAACACAGGGCAGCTCTTTAGATATTTGATTCTTCGAGCTTGATCTGAATTTCTTTGAAATATCCATTTATTTGTAGGGGTTGACCCCCCATCCCCCCAGATCAGGAGGGCTGAGATCCTCAGATCGAAGGGAAAGAGTGAAGTCGGGAAACCAGCTCCACCATCCTTGCCTTTGGCCCTCACAGGTGGGAGACATTGTCCAGGTCCCTGTGTCTCTCTGCTGTCATGGTTTACCTGTGGAATGAAGACACTGAGTTATCAACCTCCAAAGACCCTTTCAGTTCTGAAATCTAGTGTTGGTCATGGACTTTTGTCATCTTTTTAAAGACACTTTTCGACACTTCTCAAAATTCTATTTTCGGTTAAGTGAATGCCCAAAAGCCAGTTAAATTTTCTTCAGATCTTTGAATGAATGGCAGTTGAGTATGATCTGCTATGAGCCCAAGTTAAACTCCATGTACAGTTCTAGAAGGATTAGATAATATTCTTTGGTATTTGGCCAAAGGAAAAAATACAAAGTCGTAAAACTAAGAAAAGAGATTCTGGTGATGGGTGTTGGATTTTAGGAATAGTGTGTTTCATAGGACCGGAGACTACATGAGTCATCTCTCTGATACACTTCCAAAGCTTAATTCCCCTTACAGCACCCCCAGTTTGCTTAAACACTCCCGGGACAACACTGAGCAAACCCATGATGTCACTGGGCAACTCTGGCTTCGTCGAATGTCCCCGTATATCAGTTTGAAATCTGTTTCCAATCTCTCAGATTCCCCATTGCTGTCCTTTGGATAGAATTGGAGGCCTCTCAAAAAAGTCATTGTCATGTTTCTTTTTCCCTCCCGATCTTTGGATGCTTTTTTCTGTCATTCTGGAAGACCGTCCTCTTCCTCTCGGAGTGATATGTCAGGTCTTAGTTGAAATGTGGAGCAACCCTCCTCAACCCCCTCTCTAAGTTAAGTCATAGGCTCTCTTTTCTTTCCCTCTCTGCAGCAGTTGCTCACAAAGACCTTTTGACTTTATGTCCTGTCTTCCCAAGACTCACTGCTTGGAGAGAGCAAACTCCATGCCTACTGCACTATTCCCAGCACCTAGAGCAGTGATGGATATTTGGATGATTTCACCCACAAATAAAGGATTTTGAGACTTGGATTTTGCTAAGAATTTTGGAGTTCAGTATTCTTTGGAGACTGGAGTAAGAACTAGGAACACCTTAATACAGAGATTTATAGACAGGACCTATCAAAGGGTTAGGGTGTCTGCAGATATCTTTCTCCAACTGGTGAGAACACAATACACAACATGCTGAAAAGCAGAGCCTCTGTTCTGGCTGAGTCCAAGGCATTTTCTGTTTGTGTCATACATTGTAAACTGTTTTATATTGTTAAGTCAGAACAGCACATTACCAAACAGTGTCCACTCCCACTGTGGGACCCTATTTCTGTGAGGAAAGGATTATCTACACACATACACACAAGAGTGTGGAAGGAGGGTCACAGTGTAACATTATCTATAGTAGTGGAATCCCATCATAAAATAAAAATATTATAATCCATCAAAACTTCTAAAAAGATTGTTGAGATTCAAAAAACTTCACATCTAGAGCTCTAAGTCAATGTTCATCTATGTTTATGTTATTCCTGGAGGCCCCTTGATGGTTAATCAGAAATGCTCTCCATCTTTGGATTCACATGACTATGTATACCAAGCCTTATGTGCAGAATTTCAGGAGTGATCACACTGTTAGATTAAGATTCACTTGTAGTTTCTTTAAATTGTTTTTATTTTCATAGCCTCAAACAATGTCAAGCACATATTTAATAGGCAGTGGTATTACAATGAAAAACTTTTCTCAAACTCAACAATTTTAAAACTAAATGTTAGATGCAACTGAATGGTATAAAGAAGTTCATGAAATTACCTAAAATAATATACTGAGCTGTGAATTTCGAAGTGAGAAATGTATGAAATGAGACAATGGCTTCCCAGAGTCATTATATAACTAGGAAAGGATGGATAATGTAAAACTTCAGGAAAAAAATTCTGGTGCCTTACCTACAAGACAAACGTTGCAAAGGCATCTTTTAACTTGAAGGGTGGCAATACATGTGTTCCAAGAACAATTCCCCATTGCTTTATATTTAATTCTTTTGAAATAATCAGCTGACCGAGGTGAGTGGATTGTCTGAGCACACGGGTTTGAGACCAGCCTGGGCAACTTGGCAAGACCTCATCTCTACAATAAATCAAAAATTAGCCAGGAATGGTAGTGTGTGCCTATAGTTCCAGCTGTTTGGAAGGCTGAAGCGAAAGGATTGTCAGAGCCCAGCAGGTCAGCACTGGGTGGCCATGAGTGTGCCACTGCACTGCAGCCTGGGTGACAGAGTGAGACTCTACTCCCCCCCCAAAAAAGAAAAGAAATAATCAGCTTTCAAGTTTGCTATTTTTAAATCAGGTGAGCTAATATTAAGATTCCATCCCTCAAATCAAATGGGATTACACAGATAAAATCTGGTATGATAAACACCAAAATACTAAATTTTTGAAGGGGGATAAAATTATGAATGGCTTGTGTTTTCTTCTTTATATTATATATTTATCTCAGTCTTTAAAAATTACTATTTGTTGACTGCAAACAAATACATGAAGTGTTTATATAATCTGTTTTTAAGAAAGAAATTATGCCAGAAGTAGTATACAATGAAACCAGAAGCCTCTGCCTCACCCAGGACATTCCTTTCACGCTTATGTACTGAGGCCTGATGTAGTACAGATATGTCCCAACTTTCTTTTTGTTGAAGTCCAGGAGTAGGACTTCCGAGAACACATGTTATTCCTTACACACATCATTGAAGGGGGTCAGAAAGGGGAGAGATAATAAGAGAAAAAAACAACAGCCCCAATATTTTTGGGCTGTTTCAAAGTCACGAAAGCTATGAAACTGGCATGAGTCAACAGCCACTTGATATATTTAAGTCCCAGAATATTTGAAAAAACATTTTTGTTCCTTCAACTAGATGAGCGACTCCCTTTCCAAGTCCTGTATATGGGATAAATTCTAAAGCTTCCATACCTTTGCTCATCTCTAAGGCTAAGGTCTAAATTATCCTTCTGCTTAATTTCTCCCAGTTTATCTCTGCATGATCCCTCAATCTGTGAGACTGAATAGGACTAAATAGGGCCAACTGTTCACTGCAAGAACATTTTTAGTTCCAAAAGAGGCATGGCTTTCTAAGGACTTCTCAGTCATGAAGAATAAAAGGAAAAGAGTTCCTCTTGTGGGCAAATGTATCGGGTGCATAATTTTGACTGCACAACAATTTCTAGAAAGCTTCCTAACCCATTCTTATCCCTAGTTCTAGAGATGAGCACCTGACCAAGCATGGCCAGTCCCATATGCTTCAGTTTTCTAGTCCTTATGACGGGCTTGGGGACAGACATTGGAACCAGGTCAGACCAGTCAAGGATTCCTCAGGCCTTTTGTTAAAATTATGTCAAAAGGGATGTCCTCTTTTCTCTGAGATAATGGTCTGAGCAGATGCTACAGGTCCGGAGCTGCCTGGAACTATCTTGCATCCTCATGAAAAAAGAGCCTACCTAGAGTGAGACAACATGAAGAAAAGAAGAGACAGGCCTCATAGCATCATTTGAGCACTTGGTCCAACCACCCACAAGGCCAGGTGCCTTTCTACCTCCAGGTTGTCCAACACAATAAATTCCCTTTTCTGATGAAAGTCATTTGAGTTGACTTTGAAAGGCAGAAGAAAAGGCTTGCAAATGATTTACTCCTGAATAATAGAACTGATTTTTATTCTAGGAGTAGATTCCACTGGAATTTAAAGAACAACAAAAAACAAAACTTTATGAAAACCAGCCCAGGAAGACTAATTGAAACTCAGAATAACACATTCTCCCTATTATCAAAATCCTGGGGCTACACATTTGCTCCCTGGTTTGACAGATCTCTGTTCCCATAGCCCTCCTAGTTTCTGGTATTAATAACAATAGCCATAATTTCAGCAGCCACTAGGCACAGACATTGTACCAGGCACTATACTTACATTATCTGTAACTTTACCACCAGTGAGTGCCTCCTTCCAATCTGTCAAGGGGTAAGTTCAGAGTTGGCAGAGGGATGTGTGCCACTGACTCATAGTCTGGCTCTTTGTTCCGAACTCCTACCAGCTCCTTTGGTTTCTCTTAACGACTACCATATACCAAAATCTATGTGCCAAATAGCTCTTGAAGACCACTAACCACAGACCTTAAAAAGTAAGCTTTCCAGCCAGGCTTGGTGGCTCAGCCTATAATCCCAGTGCTTTGGGAGGCTGAGGTGAGTGGATTGCCTGAGCCCGTGGGTTCGAGACCCGCCTGGGCAACTTGTCAAGACCTCATCTCTACAATAAATCAAAAATTAGCCAGGAGTGGTGGTGCGCACCTGTAGTTCCAGCTACTTGGAAGGCTGAGGCGGAAGGATCACCAGAGCCCAGCAGGCCGGGAGCGGCCACTGCACTCCAGTCTGGGCGACAGAGTAAGACTCCAACTCCAAAAAAAAAAAGTAAGCTTTCCTATGCGCATGTTGATGTGCTTTGTGTTGAACTGTCCTCTTCGATCCTTGTATCCCATCTGACTCTAGTCTGCTCCCTCCTTGCTACCTACTGACCTGGCTGGACCATTTGCCAATTCTCGTGTGTCTCTCTCTTTGCAGATGAGGAGCTTGTTCCACTCTCCCATGTTCAACCATGACTCCCCTCCAACTTCCTAGGTGAAAACCCCTCCCTCACTGACTCACCCCCAAGACCCTCCCATTTCAGGACAGCCTCGCGGATCTCCCTGGGCTGGTTTTCATAAGATCTACAAGCCATTGGCAAACAATTTAATCTGAAAACAAGATGAGGCGATTGGTAGTTGTGTGTGTCAGGGTCCTTTCAGAAGCAGACAACACGACAGGTTTAAATGTACTAGATTTTATTGGGAAAAAAAAGAACTCTGAAAGGGAGAATATGGAGAGAGCTGAGGAAGGTTAGGAGTCATCAGAACATGGTGAGAGTCTGTCTCAAGTGAAGGAGAACAGGGAAAATAGGTTGGAGGACGCGTCACAGATTGCTTGCCATGATGTCAAAAGAGGATTCCACAAAGCTACTAGTCAGAGGGACGCTTTAGTCTTCTTAATAATTACTGCCCGCTCAGTCCTTGCCAGATAATTCCCATGGAAGACTCTGCCTTGGTGTAAACTCCACAGGGGACTTTAGAGCACAGCAGCCAGGCCCTCATTGGGCTCTGCTCTCTGTGCTTGAGGGTCTGGAGGTACATGCTCATGGCCTCCATGGCAGGCTGCTTCATGCCAGATGGAAAGGTAGTCATGGCAGAGTCTATTCACTTATTCATCAAGTACTTATGCAACACCTCTGTGCCAGATGCTGTGCTAAGGTAAAAGTCAAGGTCAATTTGCTATGTCAGCCTACACAACAGATTTTTCTGGGCTAAATGCTCACCAATATTTTCATCAGCCCTCTGAAAAAGTATGAGTTACTCCAAAGCTGCTTTGATCCTGTAGCTCTGTGAAGGCCAGTCCTGCTTAGAGAATCCATAACATGGAATATTTGATACAGTGTTATCAAGGTTCGTTGGCACTGGGGGTGTGGTGGTTTGGGAGCCACCTGTGTCACTTGGGGATTTCTGGGATGTGACTCAGAAGAATCCTTGAGAGTCAAGGGGAAATCAGCTGGGTTGGACTCCTGACCTACCAACACCACTTCAACCAGAATAGATGGCCACCCAATATTCCATATCCTAGAATCACAAATAAGAACCAATTGTTTAAAAGAGCATAACACAAAATTTTAAAGTCTAATTTGCAGTGGAATCAGATGATTCATTTCTATTTTCTCAGAATCCAGCACAATGCCCTACACATAGAGGCACTTAATAAATGTTTCTGTAAAAAATTTATGCAGGCTGTGCTCAGTGGCTCATCCTGTAATTACAGCACTTTGGGAGGCCGAGGTGAATGGATTTCCTGAGCTCACTGGTTCGAGACCAGCCCGGGCAACTTGGCAAGACCTCGTTTCTACAATTAAAAAAAAAAAAACAGCCAGGCATGGTAGTGTGCACCTGTAGTTCCATCTACTTGGAAGGCTGAGGTAGAAGAATCTCCGAAGCCCAGCAGGTCGACGCTGGGGTGGCCATGAGCGTGCCACTGTGCTCCAGCCTAGGTGACAAAGTGAGACTCCAACTCAAAAAAAAAAAAAAAATCAATGCCTAAACAAACAAGTGAATGAATGAAATCAGCCCATGTCAATTCATTCTCAGAATGACTCTTTTAGACTGATGTTATTGTTCCCATTTTACTGATCACAACCTGGTATTCTTAGAGCTTCCATTAACTGGCCATGACAAAAGTAATTGCTAAGAGGGAACATGGAGCTTCAAATCCAGGGTATTTGAGCTCACACCTAGAGTTCTTTGAACTGCACTTTCTGTAAAGACTGTATGTTCTAGAGCCTTCTTCAAAACTCCCCCACTTTGTCCATGCATTATCTAACTGCAGATGATCTAAGGCTCTAGTCTTTCTAGCTTTTCATCATTTCTCTCTACAGGCAATTGGCAACAACTGCTCTCCATTTCCAGATGTCAGAAAGCTGAAAAAAAAAAAACCTTCCCCTTGCCCATGTCTGCATTCCTTAGAAGACTTTTAAAGGCTATATGCTCACTTCAGTCCTGGAGCAAGGGAACTCACACCCCCACTGGTTCTCTTTTCATTAAGCTTCCTCTTTGTAAATAATATAAACCATGCCACAACAGAATTATTAAACTCTAGACTGCTGTTGATAAGGATATAAGAAACAGCTTAACGAAAGGGTCAGATTTTTTGCTGTTGCTCCTACAGGAAATAGGCCTTCTGCTTGGCACCTGCTGAAAGTTTGGAATGTGTCTTTGATGTGAAATTTACATTGGAAAAAAACCTGGGACCATTAGGCTAGCTTGGAAATTGAAAATAATAATAAATCCTCTCTGGGGACTACATGCGATGATAGAACTCCATGAGCATTATCTCATTTAATCCTCCAATGACCCTAATGGGAGCGACAATTAGTATCCTGGTTTCACAAATAAGAAAACTGAGTCATGGCTCAGATGAGTAATTTGGTGAAGGAAAGACAGCTAGTAAGTAATGCAGCTGACTTGTCAATTTCAGGGGCGCACAATTAAAAGCAAGTGCTATATGAATAAGTAAATATGTTTTTATATTGATATGTATGTTTCAGGTATAACAGCAGGATTCTGATTTTAATGTTGTTTATATTTTATGTACTGTAAGGAACAGGAATGTTGCTGTTAGTGTATATTTTATAAATTTCTTAAATTGATTAGATATCAGCTGTTAACAGCAATAAGTGTATCAGTCAATATGTCACATTTAATGGATTATAGAACAGTTTTAAAAAATTAACCTTAAAAACCTCATTAGAAGTCGGGCTCGGTGGCTCAGCCTGTAATCCCACGCCTTCGGGAGGCTGAGGTGAGTGGATTGCCTGAGCCCGCAGGTTTGAGACCCGCCTGGGCAGCGAGACCTCATCTCTACAATAAATCAAAAAGTCAGCCGGGCGTGGTAGCGTATGCCTGTAGTTCCAGCTACTTGGAAGGCTGAGGCGGAAGGATCGCCGGAGCCCAGCAGGTCAAGGCTGCGGTGGCCGGGAGTGGCCACTGCACTCCAGTCTGGGCGACAGAGTGAGACTCCAACTCAAAAAAAAAAGCCTCATTAGAGTCTCCTGGTTTCCCAGTTTCTGAAAGTTTTCTATATTAGAATCATCTCTCTTGCTGACATGATAAAAAAATTATATTTTCATAAGCTTAGATTCACACATTTGCTACCAATCCACCAGATTCTTTGAAGTCTTTTTAAACATTCTGGAAAAATATCTGTCCGTGAGCAATAATAACAAAACAGCAGCTATGTACAGTGACTCACACCTGTAATCCCAGCACTTCGAGAGGCTGAGATGCAAGGATTGCTTGAGCCCAGGAGTCTGAGGTCAGCCTAAGCAGTATAGCAAGACCTCGTCTCTACAAAAAATAAAAAATTATCCAGGCATGGTGGCTCATGCCTGTAGTCCCAGCTACTCAGGAGGCTGAGGTAGGAGTATCTCTTGAGCCTAGGAGTTCGAGGCTATGGTGAGCCATGATTGTGATACTGCACTCCAGACTGGGTGAGAGGTAAGACCCCAACTCAATAAAGAAAAAGAAAATTCCACTCTCAAGATACACTTATGGCAGAATGTCTCATCAGTGAAGTATAATTTTTCATCAGTGCTTCCTTCCAAATTCTTTAAGCCAGTTACTACTAATGCTTCCTTGAGTTACTCTTAAAAGAATGCACTAAATGCTTTCTGTGTGCTAATACATATTTATACCAATGTGGCCTTTCATTCAGATTTTTTTTAATTTATTTTTAAGTTTACTTCTGTATATTTTTTCTTCTTATATGCCCATAAAAAGAAAAAACAAGAAAACAACCCACCTCATTAGGGATTACTCCAGCCCAAAGTACAAAATGCAAATATTCAAGTTGTCTATGGAAGAAAGCTCCCATTAACCACGACCTCATATTTCTAAAATTTGCAAAGCACACAAAGATAGCAATTGTTAAAGAAAAAAAAAAAAACATTTGATTCAGCAAGTAGGGTAATTTAACACCTAAACAACTAGTCGTAACAAGATAATCTGAAAGGAACTTTAGTATAAGAAAAGTATGTTCAAAATATTCAAATAGAACAGAAGAGAATAAGATAAAAACTAGAACTGCTGAATTATAATACATGAAATAAAAACTTACTCAACAGTGAACTAGACACAGGTGAAAATAAAATTGTAGAATAGATGATAAAGAAATCATATCTAGTGGCGCACAAAGATAGGAAAATGAAAAATACAAATGTGCAGTTAAGCTATATAAAGGTGAGAAGGACAGGATTGAACAGATATATAATAAGAGTAACAGGAACTGAAAAATGAGAGAATAAAAAGAGCAATAATTAATTAAATATTGGAATATTTTTCAAAATTAAAAAAAAACTGAGGGCTCAAATTAAAGCAAAAGGGCATACTTCTGAGTAGGATGAATACTACTCACAGCTAATCACATAATATTTAATTATATAATACTTAAATTATATAATTCAAAAATAAAAGGTAAATTTTAGAATCATGAAACAGGAAAGTCAAATGACCTTCAAAGCATCACAGTAAGAAGTTGAAATCTTCTCTGAAACAATAGATAATAGAAAATATTCAAATGGTTTTTCCAAAGTGCTGAAGAGAAAGAAAAGCTCCCTTATCTAGCATTTATTCAAAAGTAAGAGTGATATTAAGATATTCTCAAACCAAGATGCTTACTGAAAAACTTATGAAATCATGTAGTTTAGTTATCAGAAAGGATTTTGCAGCAGTTTTAGAAATTTCACAGTAGATAGGTAGGTTATTTTTCTTCTCTAACAGGAAGTCTAAGAGTTCACTGAGCTGTTGGTTTACTTATTATCCATTCATTCATTCTCTCATCAAATATTTACTGAACATTTACCACACATCTCCTATGTGCCCATCATGTGGACTTACATTCTATCCTAATCATATTTATGATTGCAGCTAACCTCTACCTTGACACTCTCATGCTCTTCACCTTGTTCTACTTTTTTTTTTTTTTTTTTGAGTTGGAGTCTCACTCTGTCACCCAGACTGGAGTGCAGTGGAGTGCTGGGCTCCGGCGAGCCTTCCACCTCAGCCTTCCAAGTAGCTGGAACTACAGGCGCGCACTACCACACCCGGCTAATTTTTGATTTATTGTAGAGATGAGATCTTGCCAAGCTGCCCAGGCGGGTCTCGAACCCGCGAGCTCAGGCAATCCACACACCTCAGCCTCCCAAAGGCACGGGATTACAGGCAGAGCCACCGAGTCCGGCTTGTTCTACTTTTTTTTTTTTTTTTGAGTTGGAGTCTCACTCTGTCGCCCAGACTGGAGTGCAGTGGCCGCTCCTGGCCACCGCAGCCTCGACCTGCTGGGCTCCGGCAATCCTTCCCCCTCAGCTTTCTAAGTAGCCAGAATTACAGGCGCGTGCTACCACGCCCGGCTGATTTTTTGATTTATTGTAGAGATGAGGTCTCGCCTGCCCAGGCGGGTCTCGAACCCGTGGGCTCAGGCAATCCACTCACCTCAGCCTCCCAAAGGCGCGGGATTACAGGCTGAGCCACCGAGCCCGGCTTGTTCTACTTTTTTTAATGGCATCTATTTCTTTCTGTATAAGTATCCTATTTATTATGTTCATTGCTTAATGTCTGTCTCCATCTGCTTAATTACAAGCTTTAGGACAGGAATCTTGGTCTAATCTGTTTATTAAAGAATCTCAGATGAATAGAGCAGTGCTTGGCCATAGTAAAAGAGAGACAGACAGAGAGAGAGAGAGAGAGAGAGAGAGAGAGAGTATGTGTGTGTGTGTGTGTGTGTGTGTGTGTGTGTGTGTTGTCATTCTTATATACTAGTTTATCAAATAACATAAATGCTGCTGAATAGAACAAAAATAAACAAATATTCAAGTTGAATCTAATATGATATTAGAACTAGACTCCCTGAGATTCTCTTGGTCTTATGCTATGTCTGTCATACCATGGTGACAAGATGGTGACCTCAAGTCTAGACATCAGACCTTCATTTAAGACAGAAAATAGGGGAGGGGACAGGGTAGATGTTTCAGATTTCAATTTCTCTCTCATTGGTCATACTCTGTGAAATTATCCTTCTAGCTACAAGGAAGGCTGAAAAACCAACTATTTCACTTTTACAGCTTCTATAATAGCCATGAAAAATGGGATTGGGTTGGGAGCTTGGGTGAGCTGAGCTATGTCAGACACATTCAATAAGCAGGAGTCTGAACCCAAGAGAAAGAAGAGGACCATAAGAAACAATAAAAAAATAGTAATAGAAACATCATATCTTAAAAAGAAAATAAAGCAAGAAATTTTCTGTTTTATATAACATCTCAAGTGTCATTTTTTATCACATCATTCACAGTCTGAAGAAAGAGATAATGAACAGAAGTAGGGGGTGCAGAGGAGGGACAAGACAGAAAAGCAGAAATGCCACCGATGATGTCATGGTCTGGCCTGTCTCACACACCAACTGGAAAAGCAGTGTCTCCCCAAACCTCTTTCCACCCCTCAAACTTGAATTCACTCTCAATAGGCCCTTAATTAGTAATAAGCAGAGGAGTCCTTCCTCCCAGTTCTAGATAATACTGCTTTCCTTGTGTGTCAGAAGTACAGCAGTCTTAAGATAAGAAGGAACTGGCTATTAGAACGGAAGACAGAATACCATTTGGCCAGATGATTGGAGTTGACACCATTCTCCTCAGGGGTGCCGGGAGACTGTGGAATGTGGTATGGCATCGGTCATGAGCGAAGAGACTACAACCATCATTTGGTTTTTATTTTTAACGACTCTTCGGAAATACATTTAAAAGAATATACAACCTTCTGGCCACTCATACTAGGAAGATCTAAGGACAGGACTATGTAAGGAGTCCTATTTAGCAGCATGTAACTTTCTTAACAGGGCTTATCATAAGTCTGCTTTTAAAAGAACAGAGCCTAGCCAGGCTCGGTGGCTCAGCCTACAATCCCAGTGCTTTGGGAGGCTGAGATGAGTGGATTGCCTGAGCCCGCGGGTTCAAGACTCGCCTGGGCAACTTGGAGAGACCTCATCTCTACAATAAGATAAAAAAAAATCAGCCAGCCATGGCAGCACACACCTGTAGTTCCAGCTACTTGGAAGGCTGAGGTGGAAGGATCGCCAGAGCCCAGCAGGCCGAGGCTGCGATGGCTGGGAGCGTGCCACTGCACTCCAGTCTGGGTGACAGAGTGAGACTCCAACTCAAAAAAAAAAAGAACAGAGCTTGAGTTGTATCCTGCCAGGAGGAGAATGTTTCTTGGTATTTGGAGGCCTTGGTTTGGACTCAGGCTTTTTTCACACCCCTTCTCTGTGTCTACATTGATGTGTTTGCTCTACCTGAGGGCCATGGCTCTAGTGATCTGATTCTGGTCATACCAGGGAAGAGGGAAAGGGGCTTGGAAGGGAGAAAGTAAGGTCTGCATCCTATTTAGGATGGCTCAATTTGAAAACAAGTCACTACAAAACTTAGCTGAAAATGCACTGACAAGAGAAAGAATCCCCCACACCCATCAAAGCCAGTCTATGGGAGGGTGGGGACAGAGATGGGCTCTGGCTGCCACTGGGCATTAGCCATCAAGGCAGAGCCATGCCAATCTGGCACTGGTAGTGTCAGTATATTTTCCTTTGAAAAACTGGAACTAGGTAATTTCCTAATCAGCCCCATTTTTCCTCACCAAGTCATTAAAGAGAGAGATGCCTTGTGGCCTTGGGCACAAGATTCTCTTTATCCAAGTGACAGAAGTCATTCTACAGTGAGAACTCTAGTTTTCCTGCCATTCCATTCAGAATCCACCTTTTAGCCGGACTCGTGGCTCAGCCTGTAATCCTGTGCCTTTGGGAGGCTGAGGTGAGTGGATTGCCTGAGCCCACGGGTTCGAGACCCGCCTGGGCAACTTGGCGAGACCTCATCTTTACAATAAATAAAAATGAGCCGGGCGTGGTAGCGCGCGCCTGTAGTTCTAGCTACTTGGAAGGCTGAGGCAGAAGGATCGCTGGAGCCCAGCAGGTCAAGGCTGTGGTGACCGGGAGTGGCCACTGTACTCCAGTCTGGGTGACAGAGTGAGACTCCAACTAAAAAAAAAAAAAAAAATTCCACCTTTTTATAAAGGTGTTCTTGGCAGGTATGGTCTGTCTTTGTCCCACTGTGCTTTGTATTCAGGTGGAGTTTGCTGCTGTTTTTCTATTAAACCTAAAAAATAAGCATTCCCTCTCTACACACATCCTTCAAAATAGGAAAGGATGAGATATTAGAACACCACATGGTGGTGAAAAGGACAAGGCTTTGAAATAAGCAAGACCTGATTTTAAAACCCCATTTTCTGATTGTTTCTTTATTTGCAAAATAAGAATAATACTCACCCTGCATTGTTCTTATGAGGACTAAAAATAATGTATGAAATATGCTTAGCACAGTACTCTGTATTCACCAGGGACTTAATAAATTGCACCTACATATTCTTATGCCTATTTTGCTGGATTACACTCTGTGTTTTCAACATATTCTCTCTGTCTCACTCTCCTTCCTTCCCACTCTCTTCATCACACCACACACACAGCTAAATTTCCAGGTCACATTTGGTGGACAAGTTAAGGAAACACTGTATATATTAACTATCTTGTCCCTTGAACTGCTACCAGGTTTTGTGCTACAGAAAATGGAGTGTGGTTGGAAATGCAGCTCTAAACTATACTGAAGATGGACCAACTCTGTGTATACCCATTTGTTTCATTATAGAGAAATGAACAACAGACTAAGACTCTGGGTTCATGGTCTTGCTTCTGTGAGCACTGTATATTATCTTTATATCAAGAATATTCCTTTGGGCATCAACCAAAGACTTTACATATAACACCTCATTTAAAAATCTCTAAAGAGAAATGGTGTCATGTCCTTCTCTCCAACGGAAGAAGAAAGACTTCACTAATGGATGAAGAAAGAATTTAGAAAGAGCTCCATGCTTCCAACCCTGTACATGGCCACAGGTCTCGCTGATCTTCAATTTGATAAGCTTATAGGAGAGCCCGTTGCCATTTTATGAGATGTAAGTGGTTCTTAGGCTCCACCTGCAATTAGCAGAGGGAATTGAATTCAGTGAGATTATTTTTTTTTTGAGTTGGAGTTTCACTCTTTTGCCCAGGCTGGAGTGCAGTGGCACACTCACGGCCACCGCAGTCTCGACCTTCCGCCTCAGGCTTCCAAGTAGCTGGAACTACAGGCACGCCACCACACCCAATTAATTTTTTTATTTATTGTAGAGATGTGGTCTCGCCAAGTTTCCCAGCCCAGTCTCGAACCCTTGAGCTCAGGCTGTCCTCTCACCTCGGCCTCCAAAGTGCTGGGATTATAGGCGTAAGCCTTCACAACTGGCTTCAGTGAGAACATTTTAAGAACCTGAATGGTTAAAGGTTCATACCACATTTTTTCAATTCAGCCTCCTAGGTAATAATACTGAAGTTTTGCTCTTTATCTGTGTGAATGTTGTAGCTATCTTTCAAGGGGTGTTGAGGATGACAAGTATGTTATTGTATGGTCCTCTTAGGCCCAAACAATAGATATTTTCATTCCAATTTCAATACATGCAGAAACTGAAGCTCAATTAAGTTAAGTAACTTGCCCAGGGCTGTAGAGATAGTGAATCACAAAGGTGGGATTGAATCCAAGACCCTATGACTCCAAAGCTTCTGGCCTATCGTCTGCACTCTGCACTAGACCACCACTCCCAAAAGCAAAAATCTCATCCTTGAGTTAACTTGAATTACTAATTTTCTTTTCACAGCTCAGTTTGGGAAACTAAATTTCCCCCTTTTGCCATTCTTTTTCATATCAACAAAGTAAAGAGTTTGGACTGAAAGACCAAGATATTTTCTCCAGATCAAAGGTTCTGTGATTCTGATTTTTCTTCAGTTGACATCAATTTTCCCTCTATATTATCTGTGCAGTGAGTTCCTGGGTTTTAAACTCCAGAGACCAGAGGAAAATGTTTCCTAAAATGAAATTTTATATGCTTCATTGTAAGGAAATGCATAAACTTGTAAATCTGTTGGCTAAAAATTTAAAAATAAATAGAAGCAGAACTAATTTAGCTAAACTAGGCATCGAGAATGTGCAGGTAGATGCTTCTGATTATAGACACCAACTCATCAGGCTTTAAAACATCTCAGTACAAATCTAGAGTGTTCTGAAACCCAACAGAAAAATCACTGCAGCATAAGAAATAACATAAATTTTGGAGCCCAAGGCCTGGGCTTGAGTCTTGGAGACCACATTTATGAGCTGTGTGCGCTGGGCAGGTCACATCAATTCCTGAACCTCGAGTTGTCATCTGTAAATATCACTACCTTCATGGTAGCTACAGTCTAAACTGTTCTGGAAAATGTCAAACAGTATACGAATGTTAGTCATTCATATTAATAAGGCAGTATTCTTTTTATTATTCATAAGACCATAAGTTCCTATGAAACACAGCTGAAAATTATCATTGAATGCAATATTCAAGATGGTATCTTAGTGACTCAGAGGAAATTTGTGGAGGATTAATGATGCAGATAGAACAGGGTAAAATGCAAGGGGAGTTGGAGAGGCTGATTCCTGGGACTGAGCTGAGAGTCTCTTCCTGGGAATTGAGCTGTCAGCAGGTCAGGAATAGACTGACTGTCCAAGCCCACAGTTTCTCACCAGCTTTCTACAATGTTAATACTCTCCATGAATTTGGGTAACACATGTGTTTCCAATGTCATGCAACTTTGTGCTGTGATTTAAAAATTTTGTGTGACAAAGAGTTTGATTTAAAGACGGAATGTTGAAATATAAGTCACTCCCTTCCTTCTATTGCCTTTAGCAGATTGAAAATAGTTTTCCCGGGACACTCAGCAAGATGGCGATGGAGCAAGCTGAACTGTGACAATCTCCACAAAAGGTGACTCCTGAAGGCAGTTCCACACGCCCCTGCAGCTGCCGCCTACACAGGGGTTGGCTGTTATAGCACACAGCCTCCATCGCACTTTGGCCTCTGCAAGGGACTACTGCTGTTTGCTACCAGCTGCTGACACTGCAGCTCTTGGCTCCGGCCCAGAAATTCCCAGCTCCCTCCTCCACCCCAAGCCACTGATGGCACACCAAATGTGGCACCCAGCCATATGGCTGGTTGCCAGTGACTGATGCCAGACATATACCATGGCCCGTCATAGTGGATCATCAACAGACCTGGATGAGTAGAGAGAAAGGACGAGTTGAGAGAAAGGTTCAGCAAAAGAGGAGCCTCCCACCGCAGTCATTTTCCAGACAGAGATTCACATTGCCCCGCCCATCTCCGAGCAGCCTCCACCTTGTTTCTAAGGTAACCTGCCAAAACAGGAGACAGAAGCCCCTCCCCTACGCTGAATCACACACAAATAACTCAGTCCTCAGGCAGCAAGGAAGCAAGCCAAGGAAACCTACCCGATCCATGAGTAAATCTATCTGACTGTAATGAGAGCAAAGTGGAGGGGTTAGAGATCAGAGCTGAAGAGACTTTAGACACTCAGGAAAGACTCCAGAGCTAGTCTGGTTTCTTATTTTGATTTTTTATTTTATTGTTTTGACTGTTTGTTTTGTTCGCTTTTGTTTGCTTTTTGATTTAGACTACCTGTTTGTGTTGGAGGAAAACAAATCAAAAGGCATGATTTAATTGAACTTTGTGTGATTACCAGTATGCTTTAGGGAATTTTGTTTGTTTGTTTTTTACTCTTTTCTGGCCTTGTGTCAATTTTCATTTGTTAGTTGGTATGTATGTATGTTTTACCTCTTACTCTTCTCTCTCTCCAACTACATCTTGACCCCCCCCTTCTTCCATTATTTTCCTTTTTTCCTACTTCCTTTTGTTCCAGGGAACAAACCTAAACCCCACTGCATGGACAGATTGTAAGGCAATGGGAGGTGAGTTACAGTGTGCCCATACATCTGTTGGTGGATACTGGGATCTGCAGATAGATTCTGAATCACAGCTTCCCCCTCAATTAAACTCAAAACTGCAAAAAGTACAGTCCCCAACCCACAGTCCAGCCTCAAAAGTGAACAAAGTCAGCAGACCCTCATAAGGAAGAACAGGAGATTGAACAAAAAGAAGTAAAAGCAACCCCACCTTCCCTGAAAAACGGAATTAAAGAAGGGAAGGGAAAAGGGGAGAGAAAAATCAACATAAATGAAGAAAAATCAAAAGAAGAATATGGGTCTCTTACAGACCCCTGGGAAGTCAGACATTGAGAAAACTGACAATGAAGAGCCCCCAGAATGGCTGGTCACAAACTACAAACCCAGATATCAAGACATTAAAAAGAATTGAGAAGAGACAAGAGGAAACTAGTAACAGTGGTGAAGAATACTGTGAATGAAATAAATAACAAACTGATAATCATGGAAAGCAGAATTAGCCAGCAGAAGAAAAAAAATCTCAGAGCTTGAGGACCAAAATATAGAACTAACCCAAACTGTCAAAAACATAGAAATGAAACTTAAAAAGAAAGAACAAAACCTTCAAGAGATGAGTGATTACTTCAAGAGACCAAACCTAAGAGTAATTGGACTTCCTGAGGCAGAAAGAGAGACAGAGGCTACCCTGGAACAAACAGTCCATGGAATTATTCAAGAAAACTTACCTCATCTCATCAGTGATGTGAAAATTCAAATGCAAGAGATTCAGAGAGCCCCTGCAAGACAACAAATGAGAAGACCAACTCCCAGACACATAATAATTCGTCTAAACAAAGTAGGTATAAAGGAAGAAAATCCTAAAGGCAGCAAGAGAAAAAGGTCAGATTACCTACCATGGAAGACCAATTAGAATAGCAGCAGATTTATCTACAAAAACCCTTCAGGCTAGAAGAGCTTGGAGCCCTATCTTTAAGGTTCTAAAAGATAAACAATTTCAACCAAGAATAACCTACCCAGCCAAGCTAAGCTTCATCAGTGAGGGAGAATTAAAATCTTTCTCAGATATCCAATCCCTAAGAACTTACACTGCCACCAGACCACCTCTACAAAAAACACTTCCATAAGTATTAAACACAGAAGAAAAGGAAAAAAGAACAACAACATTATTCACAAGAGTACAGGAAAAAGATTAAAAACACACATGAACCAATCCAAAACCAAAAGAAAGACAACAAACAGGAACAACAATAAATCTATAAGAACCTTACAATAGGGATCAACTCTCACATTTCAACAATTAACCTGAATGTGAATGGACTAAATGCACCACTGAAAAGAAGTAGAATGGCAAAATGGGTAAAATATCACCAGGCAACAATATATTGCCTCCAAGAGACCCATCTCACTAGAAGAACACTCATAGACTCAAAGTAAGAGAATGGTAAACAAAATTTCAGATGAATGGAGCACAAAAGAAAGGAGGAGTCATGATCCTAATCTCAGACAAAATACCCTTTAAGCTATCAAAAATTTAAAAAGATACGGAAGGCCACTATATAATGATAAAAGGTTCAATCCATCAATAAGAAATATCCATCCTAAACATATATGCACCCAACACAGGAGCGCCAACTTTCATAAAGCAGCTTCTAGATAAACTCAGAAAAGATATTGACTCTAACACTGTCATAGCTGGAGACTTTAATACCCCACTCACAACCCTAGACAGATCATGAGGACAAAAAATCAGCAATGAGATCCAGAACCTCAACGTGACTCCTGAACAAATGGACTTAATTGATACCTATAGAACACTACCCAACGACCAAGAATATACATTCTACTCATCACCACATGGAATGGACTCTAAGATGACCACATACTTGGCCATAAATCAAGCATAAACAAATTTCAAAAGATCGAAATCTTGCCATGCACCTTCTTGGGACACAGTGGAATAAAAATAAACATCAACACCAACAAAGTTCCCCCAAAACCCACAAAGACATGGACACTAAATAGCATGATGCTAAACAACTCCTGGGTCAATGATGAAATCAAAACAGAGATTAAAAGATACCTGGAAACAAATGAAAATGAAGAAACATCTTACCAAAATCTTTGGGATGCCATGAAAGCTATAGAAAGAAGGGAATGCATATCTCTACAAACGCACATGTAGAAAATGGAAGGATCACAAATTAACAGCCTAACAAGTAACCTAAGGAAGCTGGAAAAGCAAGACCACCAAAACCCGACCTTCAGCCCAAGAAGAATCCAGATCACCAAAATAAAAGCCCAAATCCAGGACATAGAAGACAAAGAGATAATACAAAAAATTCAACATAACAAAAACTGGTTCTTTGAAAGGACAAACAAGATTGATGGTCCCCTAGCTAGACTGACCAAGAAAAAGAGAGAAAAATCCCAGATAAACACAATCAGAAACACAAAAGATGAAGTCACATCTGACCCTGAAGAAATACAAAAGATCATTAGAGACTACTATGTACACTTGTATGGAAACAAACTTGAAACCCTTTTGGAAATGGAGGATTTTCTGTCACCACACAACCTGCCTAGGTTGAAACAAGAAGAAATTGAGACCCTAAATAGACCAATAACAATCAAGAAAATTGACTATGTCATAAGAAAACTACCTACAAAAAAAAGCCCTGGACCAGATGGCTTTCCAGCAGAATTCTACAAGACATTTAAGGAGGAGCTGATACCAATTCTACTGAAAGTATTCCAGATGATTGAGAAAGATGGAACTCTCCCCAAATTGTTTTATGAAACTAACATCACATTGATACCCAAGCCAGGAAGAGACCCAACAAAGAAAGACAACTACAGGCCAATATCTTTGACACACATTGATGCTAAAATTCTCAACAAGATCCTAGCAAACTGAACTCAACAACACATCTCAAAAATCAGCCATCATGACCAAGTAGGCTTAATCTCTGGGACACAAGGCTGGTTCAACACTCATAAAACCATAAATGTAATTAAATACATCAACAGACGTCAGAACAAAAACCACACGATTATATCATTAGATGCAGAAAAAGCTTTTGATAAGATTCAGCACCCCTTCTTGATAAAAAAAAAAAAAAACCCTTGAATATCTAGGCATATGTGGAACATACCTCAAAATAGTAAAAACCAGCCGGGTTCAGTGGCTCAGCCTGTAATCCTGTGCCTTTGGGAGGCTGAGGTGAGTGGATTGCCTGAGCCCGCGGGTTTGAGACCCGCCTGGGCAGCGAGACCTCATCTCTACAATAAATCAAAAAATCAGCTGGGCGTGGTAGCACATGCCTGTAGTTCCAGCTACTTGGAAGGCTGAGGCGGACGGATGGCCAGAGCCCAGCAGGTCGAGGCTGCGGTGGCCGGGAGCGGCCACTGCACTCCAGTCTGGGTGACAGAGTGAGACTCCAACTCAAAAAAAAAAAAAAAATAGTAAAAACCGTCTATGAGAAACCCACAGCCAGCATACTCCTAAACACTCAAAAATTGGAACCATTTCCCCGGAAAACTGAAACAAGGCAAGGGTGCCCACTCTTACCCCTCCTGTTCAATATAGTATTGGAAGTTCTGGCTAGAACAATCAGAAAAGAGAAGACAATCAGGGGTATCCAAATAGGAAAAGAGGAAGTCAAGTTATCTCTCTTTGCAGAAAACATGATTGTGTATCTTAAAAACCCAAGAGAATCTGTCAAAAACCTTCTTGCACTGATAAAAGACTTTGGCAAACTCTCAGGGTATAAAGTAAATGTGCAAAAGACAACTGCATTTCTTTACACCAATAATAAACAAACAGAAACCTAAATAAAAAGCACAATCCCATTCACAATGGCCACAAAAAAATTAAATGCCTTGGCATCTTCCTAACCAGAGACGTGAAAGACCTTTACAATGAAAATTACAAAACACTGCTCAAAGAAATCAAAGATGACACAAACAAGTGGAAAAATATCCCATACTCATGGGTTGGAAGAATCAACATTGTGAAGATATCCATCCTACCTAAGGCAATCTACAGATTTAATGCAATACCCATGAAATTACCAGCAACATTCTTCTCAGACCTAGAAAAAGCAATACAGGAATTCATATGGAAACACAAACGACCAAAAATAGCCAAAACAATCCTCAGCAAAAGCAGGAGGTATCACACTACCAGACTTTAAACTTTACTATAAAGCTACAATAATCAAAACAGCCTGGTATTGGTACAAGAACAGACATATAGACCAATGGAATAGAATTGAGATTCCAGATGCAAAACCTCAATTTCTCAAACAACTCATCTTAGAGGAGAACCTATTCAGTAAATGGTGCTGGGAAAACTGGCTGACCACATGCAGAAGATTCAAACAAGACCCCTATCTATCCCCATACACAAAAATTAACTATAAATGGATCAGAGCCCTAAATGTAAAACCTTAAACCATAAGAACTTTAGAAAATTCAGGATACACCCTTATGGAAGTTGGAACTGGCATCTAATTCCTGAGCAAAACCCAAAATGCACAGATCATAATAGTTAAGACAGACAAGTGGAACCTCATTAAGTTGACAAGCTTCTGCAAAGCCAAAGAAACCATCAAGAGAGCAGGGAGACAGCCCACAGACTGGGAAAAAACATTTGCCAACTCCATGTCAGACAAAGGCTTAATATCAAGGATCTACAAGGAACTCTAACATGCTGAAAAGAAAAAAACAAACAACCCCATTACAATGAGACCAAAAGCCATGAACAGACACTTCTCAAAAGAAGACATACGAGCGACCAACAGACACATGAAGAAATGTTCAACCTCACTAGTCATCAAAGAGATGCAAATTAAAACTACACTGAGATACCACCTAACGCCTGTCAGAATGGCCATTATCAAATAACTCAAAAAATAACAGATGCTGGAGAGGATGTGGCGAAAAGGGAACACTTCTACACTGTTGGTGGGAGTGTAAACTAGTAAAGCCTCTGTGGAAATCAGTGTGGCGATTCCCAAAAGCTCTAAAAATCGACCTTCCATATGATCCTGCAATCCCCCTACTGGAAATATACCCTGAAGAACTCAAATCACTTTATAAAAAATATACCTGCACACATATGTTTATTGCAGCATTTTTCACAATAGCAAGAACCTGGAACCAACCATTCTGTCCATCAAAAGAGGACTGGATTAAAAAAATGTGGTACATATACACAATGGAATACTACGCAGTCCTAAAAAAGAACAAAATCATGAATTTCGCAGCAACCTGGATAGAATTAGAGTTTATAATACCGATCTCTCACAGAAACAAAGATCTGAACATCACATGATCTCACTCATAAGTGGACCTTGAACAACTGCCCTAATACTATAAGAAAAGGATTGACAATGGTGGGAAACCATGGCGGGGGCAGGGCGGGGAAGGGAGATGGGATTAACGTTAGTCAATATGTGTCTGGGAAAAGGGGGGCACACCTCATCAACAAGGGCACCTGCACAATGAATATTTGTATACCTAACCCTTAACTGTACCCCACAACTTTAAAATAAAAAATATATATTAAAAAGAAAAAAAGAAAGAAATTTTCCCAATAAACTTTTGATGTATTTTAGAAAATGTATCTCCGTTATGACACTCAATCCTCCCAAAGAGAATTGATCACTTTCTTCTTTTTATTTTCATTGTAACTTGTATTCTTGTATTTACAGTTGATTTTCATTCTCAGTAGTTACTTTCTATAAAATCAATCACCACAAATGCTGAATTAGCAAACACTGAAGCACTGTTCTAAGGGGGAAAAACGGGTTATGTTCCTGCGAGCCTCAGGTTAATTTTTTTTATCAACTGATCAATACACAACCGTGTTTTCCATGTGTGTCTGTTTAAAAACATTTTATCTAATATTTTTTGCTGATTCATTAACACCGAACTCACAGACAAAAGCACTATAACTAATGCTTGGATGGAGCTTACCTAAAACATTTATTTTTTTTCATTAGATGCAGTATAGTATTTTATTGCCTGGGAATACTGGACAGCACTTCAGCACTGTGCTTAAGGGTCATTTTAAACCAAAAAATCAACACAAAAAGTACAAAAGTGTTTTAAAAAAACACATGGCACTAAATAGATCTTGAAAAGGACACATTTATAGTCTGAGAATTAAAACAAAATAAGACAATCTGTTCGGCCTCAGCTGGGAACAAGCATCTTGGGTAACTCAAATTTTTTTACTGCTCTGTGCATATCCATGAATGAGTGTGAAAGTGCCATGAGTACTGAGTTTGGTGTTACAAATAAAATTTAGCTAGTAGATAAAAATCAGGTATATGGAATCTACCATGTTGAGGATTGACTATATGTCTCTACTAAAGAGCTAACCAAACTGGATTGTGTACTTTTGATTTGCATAACTCTGCTCTATTTTAAGCCACATTTTCGAGAGCAGAGATAGGTCCTCTGGTTGCTTTTCAATGTTTGAACTTAGAACATCTCTTTGTCTCTTGAAGACTGATTCTATCCCTAATTTTTACAGTGACCTGATTCTGGGGTCCTGGGATAGCAGTAGGCACTATGGCATATTTAAAAATGAAGGTTTAGGACTCGGTGGCTTAGCCTGTAATCCCAGCACTTTGGGAGGCCAAGGCGAGTGGACTGCCTGAGCCCGGGGATTCAAGATTCACTCGGGCAAATTGGTGAGACCTCGTCTCTACAATAAATCAAAAATTAGCTGGGCATGGTAGCACGTGCCTGTAGTTCCGGCTCCTTGGAAGGCTGAGGCGGAAGGATCACTGGAGCCCAGCAGGCTGAGGCTGCGGTAGTCGGGAGCATGCCCCTGCACTCCAGTCTGAGCGACAGAGTGAGACTCCAACTCAAAAAAAAAAAAAAAAATATGAAGGCGTAATAGAAAATGCCACCCCAGTCAGATTTAACAGAAACATCGCTTCTGCCACAATGTATTTTTACTTACTCTGGCTGTTGCTTCCTTATCCACCTTTAGGAACCCTGCAAATACTATTCTCAAAACCTCAAGCCCGGGGTTGTGGCTCAAACCGGTAATCCCAACACTTTGGGAGATCAAGGTAAGGGAATTGCCTGAGCCCACAGGTTTGAGAAAAGCCTGGGCAACTTGGTGAAACCTCACCTCTACAATAAATCAAAAATTAGCTGGGCATGGTAATACTCACCTGTAGTTCCGGCTACTTAGAAAGCTGTGAAGCCGGGCTCGGTGGCTCAGCCTGTAATCCCGCGCCTTTGGGAGGCTGAGGTGAGTGGATTGCCTGAAACCGCGGGTTCGAGACCCGCCTGGGCAGCGAGACCTCATCTCTACAATAAACCAAAAAATCAGCTGGGCGTGGTAGCACTCGCCTGTAATTCCGGCTACTCGGAAGGCTGAGGCGGAAGGATCGCTGGAGCCCAGCAGGTCGAGGCTGCGGTGGCCGGGAGTGCATTCCAGTCTGGGCGACAGAGTGAGAGTCCAACTAAAAAAAAAAAAAAAGAAAGAAAGCTGTGGCAAAAGGATCGCTGGAACCCAGCAGGTCAACACTGGAGTGACCATAATTGTGCCACTGCACCACAGCCTGGGTGATGAAGTGAGACTCTAACTCAAAAACAAAAAAAACAAAAAGAAACTCAATCCACCAACTCTATTATCTTCAGATGCTCCAACATTTTTTAGATCAAGATCATCCAATGAATAACCTTTCAATTTGCTTACTTCAACTTCAAAATGTGTTATTGTTTTCATCTATCTTCTCCTTTTATCTTATTTTCTTTAAAACATTATTTTTTCTTTAGACATTTTTCCATTTTCCCTGTGCCCTTGCTTCCCTCCATTTTTGCTCTAGCTTCATGTATCTACTTCTCTCCTAGTTTCTTCTCCTTCAGTTGCAATTCTCTTAAATCTTTTCTTTTAAATGTATTTTCTTTCCCTCTTTTATATCAGATACTTTTGAAAAGTAGTTTGCATTATCTGTCATTACTCTTTACTCCTCAGCTCCTGTCTTCTGCCTCCAACTTTCACTGAAACTGATATCTTTCAGAATCACTCTAGGAACCTGTGTCCCTGTACATCCCTGGATCTGATGCCAGATGCAACACCACTCTACAACCCAACCCACCAGTGTCCTTGTGCTCACCTAAAGATAACTTTCCCCATCAAAGTCAATCCCCAAAGATATATAAGAACATAAAAAATTAAGGAAACATGACACCACCAAAGAAAAACAACAAATTTCCAGTAAACAACCCTAAAGAAAAGGAGATTTGAGAATTGCATGACAAGGAATTAAAAATACAATATTGTTTTCAAATTCTCAGTGCCAGCCTGGGCAACATAGTGAGACCTCAACTCTAAAAATTAACCAGGTGTGGTGGCACACACCAATAGTTCCAGCTACTTGGGAGTTTAATGCAGAAGGATGACCTGACCCCAGGGTGTCAAGGCTGTCATGAGCCATGATCATACCACTACCCTCCAGCCTGGATGACAGAATGAGACCCCAAATCAAAATAAATAAATAAATCTCAGCAATTTACAAGAGAACACAGATAGACAACTCAAAAAAAAAAAATCAGGAAATCCATATATTAACAAATTTGGAAGCTCAAAAAAATTTTAAAAAAAAACATTAAAAAGAATCCACCAGAAATTCTGGAGCTGAAGAATACAATAAATGAAATATAAAGTGTAATAGAGAGCCAGGCTCAGTGGCTCAGCCTGTAATCCCGTGCCTTTGGGAAGCTGAGGTGAGTGAATTACCTGAGCCCGCGGGTTCGAGACCCACCTGGGCAGCAAGACCTCATCTCTACAATAAATCAAAAAGTCAGCTGGGCGTGGTAGCACATGCATGTAATTCTGGCTACTTGGAAGGCTGAGGCGGAAGGATCGCCGGAGCCCAGCAGGTCGAGGCTGTGGTGGCTGGGAGCGGCCACTGCACTCCAGTCTGGGCAACAGAGTGAGACTCCAACTCAAAAAAAAAAAGTGTAATAGAGAGCATGAACAATTGACGTGATCAAGTAGAAAAAATAATCAACAAATTCAAGACAAGTCATTTGAACTTATCCAGTCAGAGGAGAAAAGAGAAAAAAAGAATTTAAAAATTAAGACTATAGGATTTATGGGACATCATCATGCAAACCAATATATGCATTATAGATGTTCAAGAAGTTAAGACAAAAAAAAAGATGAAGAAATTTTATTTAAGAAATAATGACACAAAATTCATGAAATCAGGGAAAGAAAATGGACATCCAGATTCAAGAACACCAAGGATTTCAAATACATCAAAAATAAAGAAATCTATGCCAAGACACATTATAATTTAATTGTCGAAAGTCAAAGTCAGAGAGAGAATTTTGAAAGAAGAAAGAGAAATGTAATTTCTCCCATATGAGGGAATTTCCATAAGACTTCCAGAGGATTTCTCAGGAGAAATCTTTCAGGGCAGGGGAGAATAAAATGCTATATTCAAAGTAATGAAAGAAAAAGCTACTAATTAAGGATACTATATCTGGCAAAATAATCCTCCTAGATTAAATAAGAAATAGCCTTTCCCAAAAAAACAAAACTGAGCTACTTTGTCATTACTAGGTATGCCTTGCAGTAATAGCTTAAGGGATTTTCTCAAACTGAAACAAAAACATGCTAAACAGCAATGCAAAAGCACATGAAAGCATAAATCTCATTGGTGAGAGTAAATATATACACAGATACAGAATAATAAAACACTGTTATGATTGTGCACAAATAACTTTTAACCCTAAATTTAAACATACAAGATCAAAATTTGCTAGTGTACACACAATGTAAAAAGAAGTAAACAATGTAAAAAGAAGTAAAAAATGTAACAACAAGAACACAAAGTGTGAGGAAGGTGAGTAAAATTGTAGATATTTTGTATGTGATTAAAATTAAGTTGTTTTTAATTTTAAATTGATGGTTACAATTATAGGACACATTTGATGCAAGTCTTGTGAAAACCACAAAGAAAGAAATTACAGTAGATGTGCAAAAGGTAAAGAGGAAAAAAATGAACACAAATTACTAAAAAATTACCACATTACAAAGAAAAACAACAAAAGAGAAAAAGAGGGGCTAAACAATTATAAAACGGACAAAAGACAATTAGAAAAACAGCAATAGTATGAACTCACTTAACAATTACTTTAAATGTAAATGGATTAAACTCCCCAGTCAAAAGGGTAAATAAATAAGAAAACAAGATCCAGTAATATTCTGTCTATAAAATCATGAACTTCACAGCAACCTGGATGGACTTAGAGTCTATAATACTGAGTGATGTATCACAGAAACAAAGAACTAGGTACCACATGTTCTCACTCATAAGCAGACCTTGAACAATTATCAAAATACTATAGGAGAAGGATTGGCAGTAGTGGGAATCTGCCAGGGGAGGGGGGCCCGCTTCATCAACAAGGAGGCCTGTATAATGAACATTTGTACACCTAACCCTGAATTGTACCCCACATTTTAAAAATTAAAAACAAAAAATAAAAATTCTATCTATAAGAGACTCACTTTAGATTTCAGGACACACGTAAGTGGAAAGACATCTTGTGATAATAAATTAGAAGAATTAATATTGTTAAAGTGTTTGTACTCCTCAAAGTTATTTAAATATTCTTATTCAATGCAATTCCTGTGAAAATCCCAATGGCATTCTTTATAGGAAAAGAAAAAATTCTAAACTTCATATAGAACCACAAAGGACCCCAAATAGTCAAAACGATCTTCAGCATGGAGAGCCGCCCCTTCACCAAGCAAAAAGTACAAATCTGGAGGCATCATTCTACCTGACTTCAAAATATACTGTAAAGCTAGAGTAATCAAAACATTATGTTTTGCCATAAAACAGTGGCTCATTGAAACAGAATAGGAAACCCACAAATAAATCTATGCTTCTATGGTCAAATGATTTTTGACAAGGATGTCAAAAACACACAATAGAGAGAGTACAGTCTTTTCAATAAATGGTGCTGGGAAAACTACAGAGGAATACATTTGGACTCCCATAGCCTATACAAAAATCAACTTGAAATAAATTAAAGACTTAAATCTAAGTCCTAAAACCATAAAACTACTGCAAGAAAACATAGGGAAAAATTTAATTGGCATCTGAACAACAGTTTTTAATATATAATATCAAAAACAGAAGCAATAAAGGCAAAAGTAGACAAGTAGGATTTCATCAAACCACACAAAGCTCTGCATAACCAATTAACAGAGTAAAAAGACCACCTACAGAATGGGAGAAAATATTTTCAAACTAGATATTTGATAAGGAGCTAAAATTTAGAGTATGTAAGTAGCTAATACAACCCAATAGCAAAACAAGCAATAACAACAAAAAACCTCAAGTAATTTAAAAATGGGCAAAGGAAGACTTCCAGTTTATGGTTCCTCATATAAGGAGCTTGAAAATTGCCACTCTTTCATAACAAAAAGCAAAACAAGTTGAACAGACTGAAAAAATTAACAACTCTTCTTTAATCCCCAAGGGAGGCAAGGACACAGAGTAAACCACTGCTCCTAAGATTGGAGAGGCAAACATGTGGGTGAATACTGGGAGTCTCAGTTTACCACAGCGGAGACTCTTAAGTGGAAACCACTTAAAGATCCTGCATTGAATTCAGAATACCAGAACTGCAATTGATGAATTGCTGCGGGCTCAGTGTGAACAACGCTGAGAGTTTAAACCTCCAAAGGAATTCGGTCAAAAAGGAACACCACACTTTTGTGAGTTTTACCTTCAGAAGCTCAACCAGGTTCTCACAGTAAATATGAAGCAACATCTCCTCATGCTTCTGGCAGTGGGAGGAAAGAACAAACTATTTCCAAATACACCATAGCACTTTATTCTTCCTAACATGGCCTGTCCTCCGTAGAAACTATTTAACAAAAACCTAACCTATTAAAGCTGCATCAGAGCCTAGCTGAATGGAGGGAAGAGAAACACCTAATTCTAGGCAGCTCTAGTCATTTTGTCCCGCCTGAGGGGTTTGGGAGGAAAAACTGAGAAGTGCTTATGAAGTTCACAGTCCAGGGCTTAAAAGACTGTGGCCTAAGAGTAGAACTAGCCAACATTTCCCTTCCCTTCCCTCAACACTTTACCAATTCATCACTAAAGGCATATTTACACCAGTTCATTTTACCCAGTTATCACATCTGACTACCAAAAAAAAAAAAGAGTCAGAGCAAGCAACAGAACAGAACAGAAAATATATTTGAATTATCAGACCAGAAATTTAAAACAACAGTGAATAATATGCTAAAGGTTCTGGACCACCGCGGAGCAGCAGACAGGGCCTCTCTCACCAAGTAAAGAAGAGAGCAGGGACCCAGCCAACAATAAATGCAGCCACCCTGAATGATTTTGGATGAGTGACGCACCCTGCACCCAGAAAAGATCTCTTTGAACACATAGAGACCAGATAGTGATGGCAGACACTGGAATCTTGGCACCCCATCTCCCACCTTGCACCAGGCTCACATGGGAACTGAAGCTCTGTCCTGTATAGGACAGAGGGTGAGTGATCCTGACATGTTCTGGGTCAGTTTCTACCCCTCCCAGCCTCACATGAGTCTTTGGTCCCACACGGGAGGAGTTCTGGTTAGGGCACAGTGGCATCAACCAAAACCCAAGTGAAATGGGGAACAAACCTGTGCTCAGACAGTCCTCAAGAGTATGACTTCTGCCAGCAGAGCCCAGTGGCTGGCTCCCCATCCAGGAAAGCTCACCTGCAGATTAAACATAGTTGGCACCCACCACCAACATCTGGCAGCCAACCCCTGCCCCAGATCAGGAAGGATCACCTGCTAGCCCCATGCGCCCACATGGCAGATTCCCCACTCCCACCCCCCCTTTCCTCACTTCATGGCAGGGAACTCACTGTCCTTCAAGTGCAGAGTGCAGGCTTGACTGGGAAGGGAGTGACAGGAAAGACACTTGAAGCCTTTCCAGGTGAAAAGGTTTCTGGACTGTGAACCACAAACAACAGACATGGTGCCCATTCCCCCACCCATCCCCCAGACTCTGTTTCAGGACTTGCAACAGAGTCTGAAAAAAATCCAATTGGACTAACTGTGGGGGCGGAAATCTGCAGCAAAGATGATGTGGCAGAAAGGGGGATTAGCAGTTAAAGATATTTCCTTTTGAAAGGCAAGCTGCAAGCTTTAAAGACCAGCCAGGCGCCAGGCAGGTCTTGTTTGAAAAGGTCAAATGGCCGGGCTCAGTGGCTCAGCTTTGGGAGACCGAGGCGAGTGGACTGCCTGAGCCCACGGGTTCGAGACCCGCCTGGGCAACTTGGTGAGACCTCATCTCTACAATAAATCAAAAAATTAGCAGGTGTGGTAGCGCACACCTGTAGTTTCAGCTACTCGGAAGGCTGAGACAGAAGGATCGCCAGAGCCCAGCAGGTCGAGACTGCGGTGGCTGGGAGCAGCCACTGCACTCCAGTCTGGGCGACAGAGTGAGACTCCAACTCAAAAAAAAAAAAAAAAAGGTCAAATAGCCAAAGACTGATGATTCTCATGGAAATGCAAAAGAGTAACTAATTCATGGACTTATCCAAAACCTCTCTTTTGGAGTTGACAGTTTACAACACTGCAGTTCCTAAAAACCATTTGTTCTTTGAAAAATCTGATTTTGCTGAGTACAACCTTGTAAAATTCCAAAGGAAATATGTAATCACTCAACACGACCCCCTCCCTTACCTAAACAAAGGTATAAGACCCCACTTCTCCCGTTCTGGGGGGCTCGATTTGGACACATTAGCCTCTCGAGCCCGCTGAGCCAGCCAGTGTAATAAAGTGCCACTTCTTATAATAGTCTCAGTGTCATGATCTCTCTGTTTTCCTGCTACAAAGAGACCTTTCTCAGGGTGGAGCACAGGGCAGAAGTGAGTACCCCATGCTTTCTCCCACTTAGTGATCTATATTGAATGATAGAAAGGGCCCTGGAACAGAGGGACATTGACTGGCTTCAGAACAACAAAGCCAAAGAGGAAAGATAGAAAATGAAGAGTGGCTTTTCACAAGTGAGGAAGAATCAATGAAAAAAGCAAAGGGAATCTTCAGAATCTTAACGAGACAGCACCCGAAAAAGCAACTATCAGAGCACAAGCAGTGGAAGCCCCCCAGAATGAGCTGCCCCAGATGACAGTCACAGAACTGAGAGATTGGATGTCTAAAACAAATAAAGAGAATCACAAGAAACTAGAAGTGAAACTCACCAAAGTTGTATAGGAAGTAAAAGCAGAACTGGCCAATTTCAGAACAACCCATTCTGAAATAATGGAAATGAAGAACTTCATCATGGAATTTACAAACATAATAACAAGTACAGGAAGCAGGATCAATCAGGCAGAGGAAAGAAATCTCAGAACTTGAAGACCAAAATATGGAACTTAACCAGTCTGACAAAAACAGAGGAAAAAAAGCTCAAAAAGAATAAGTAAAGCCTCCCAGGGAAGCGAAAGACTATGTCAAGAAGCCAAATCTACACCTGATTGATATTTCTAAAGCAGAAAGGGAAACTGAGAACACTATGGAATAAGCATTCCATGAAGTCATTCAAAAAAACTTCCCACATCTTGCTAGACAGGCAGCCATTGAAGCTCAAGAGATTCAGTGAACCCCTGAATGATACCTCATGAGAACACCATGCCCAACACATAGTAATCTGCCTCCACAAAGTAAGCACAAAAGAAAAAAAATCTTAAAGGGAGTAAGAAACATAGATCAGATCACCTACCGGGAAAGACCCATCAGAATTGCTCTAGACTTAAATGCAGAGACACTTCAAGTCAGAAGGGACTACAGTCCCATTTTTAACATTCTCAGGGATAAGCAATTCCAGCTAAGAATTTTCTACCCTGCCAAGCTAAGCTACATCAGTAACAGAGAATGAAAATTCTTCCCAGATATACAATGCCTAAGACAATATTCTACCTCCACACCAGCCCTTCAGGAGGCACTTAAAAAGATGTTGAACACAGAAACAAAAGAATAGACCTATCACAAAGTACAGGCAAGCACAGAGTTAACAGAGCATACAGAGCAATCACAAAAATGAATATACACACATATATAAATACAAAAGTAAAAAGGAAGCAAAGCAACCTCCTAAGAACCCTATGAAAGGGATACACTCTCACATTTCAATAATCAATTTCTTTTTTTTTTTTTTTTTTTTTGAGTTGGAGTCTCACTCTGTCGCCCAGACTGGAGTGCAGTGGCTGCTCCCGGTCACCGCAGCCTCATGGTCAGTATGTGTCACTGAAGAGGCATAGAGTGGCAAACTGAATAAAGAAGCATGATTCAACATGCCAATGCCTCCAAGAAACTAATCTCACTGCAAAGGACACCCACAGACTCAAAGTTAAAAACTGGAAAATGATCTTCCAGGCCACTGGAAAACAGAAAAGAGCAGGGATAACATTTCTGATATCAGACAAAGCAGACTTCAAAGCATCAAAAGTTAAGGACATGGAAGGATACTACATAATGATAAAAGGTGCAATCCACCAGCAAGAAATATGATCTTAAACATACATGCACACAAAAAAGGAGTACCAGGTTTTATAAAAACAACTAAGCAACCTAAGACAACATATTGACACTCACACAATCATAGTTGGAGACCTAAATATCTCACTAACGCCTTGGGTAGGATGGACATATTGATTCTGCCAAACCACGAACATGTAATGTTTTCCCTTTTGTTTGTGTTATTCTTGATTTCTTTGAGCAGTGTTTCGTAGTTCTCATTGTAAAGGTGTTTCGCTTTTCTAGTTAGATGGATGCCAAGGTATTTCTTTTCTTTTCTCTTTATTATTAATTTTTTGTAGGTGGTTATTGTGAATGGGATTGTGTGATTTTTAATTTTTTTACTTGATTATTTGCCTGCTTGTTGCAATTGTCTTTTGCACATTAATTTTGTTACCTGAAACTTTACTAAAGTTGTCTATCAGCACAAGGAGGTTTTTGACAGAATCCCTAGGGTTTTCTAGGCATAGAATCATATCATCTACAAAGTGGGATAGCTTAACTTTCTTTTTGTTTATTTGGATACCCATGTTTCCTTCTCTTGTCTGATTATTCTGGCTAGGACTTCCAGCCCTATGTTGAATAGGAGGGATGAGAATGGGCATCCTTGTCTTTTTCCAGTTCTCAGGAGAAATGCTTTCAGCTTATGCCCATTGAGTAAAATATTGGCAGCAGGTTTATCATAGATAGCTCTTACTGTTTTGAGGAATGTTTCTACTATGACTAGGTGCTCAAGGGTTTTTTATCAAGAATCAATGCTAGATTTTGTCAACTGCTTTTTATGCATCTAATGAAAGAATCGTGTGGTTATTGGTTTTACATCTGTTAATGTACAGAATTACATTTATGGTCTTTCAAATGTTGAACCAGCTCTGCAACCTAGGGGTGAAGTCCACCTGGTCATGGTGTATGTTCCTTGAGATGTGTTGTGGTTTGCTAGAATCTAGTTGAGAATTTTGGCATCTATGCTCATCAAAGATATTGGTCTATAATTCTCTTTCCTTATTGGGTCTTTGCTAGGTTTGGGTATCAGTGTAATGTTAGCTTCATAAAATGTGTTGGGGAGAATTCCATCATTCTTGATTGCCTGGAATACTTTCAGTAAGATTGGTATCAGCTCCTCTTTGTATGTCTTGTAGAATTCAGTTGGGAAGCCATCTGGACCAGGGCTTTTTTTGGCAGGGAGATTTCTTAGGACTGAGTCACTTTCCTGGATTATTACTGGTCTGTTTAGAGTTTCAATTTCTTCTTTTTTCAACCTTGGGAGGTTGTGTAATGCCAGAAAATTATGTTTCCTTTAGGGTTTCTAGTTTATTTGCATACAGATGTTCATAGTAATCTCTGGTAATCTTTTGAATTTTTTCAGGGCCAGTTGTGACATTGCCTTTTTTATGTACTTTCTGTCTCTCTCTATATATTTTTTTTTTAGTCCATTTGGCCAGCGGTCCATCAGCCTTATTTATTATTTTGAAGAAGCAGCTTTTTGTCTGGATCCTTTCTGTTATATTGTCGTTTTCTATATCCTGCAGTTGTGACTTTATCTTACTGATCTGAGTTTTTGTACTGAAATTAGGATTCAGATGATCTTGCCTTTCTAGCTCCCTTAGGTGTGATGTTAGGCTATTTACTTATGATCTATTTTCCTGGTATGTGCGTGCAATGCTCTGAATTTTCCTCCTAACACTGATTTCATGACATCCCAGAAATTTTGATAAGATGTGTCTTTATTTTTGTTGGCTTACAGGAATCTTTTCTTGATTCCTGTGTTGATTTCTGTGTTGACTCAAAAATCATTCAGCAGTATGTTGTTTAGTGTCCATGTCTTTGTGTGTTTTACGAGGATCATGTTGGTGGCAATATTTGTTTTTATTCCACTGTGATCTGAGAAGATGTATGGTATTATTTTGATCTTTTGAAATTTGTTTATGCTAGATTTATGTCTGAGAATGAGATCAATCTTAGAGTATGTTCCATGTGCTGATAAGTAGAATGTATACTCTGTGGTTGTTGTGTGGAGTGTTCTGTAGATGTCTATTAAATCCATTTTCTCAAGTTCCAGTTAAGAGTCTGGATCTCCGGTGGCTCAGTCTGTAATCCTGCGCCTTTGGGAGGCTGAGGTGAGTGGATTGCCTGAGCCCGCGGGTTCGAGACCCACCTGGGCAGCGAGACCTCATCTCTACAATAAATAAAAAAAAATCAGCCGGGCATGGTAGCGCATGCCTGTAATTCCGGCTACTTGGAAGGCTGAGGCGGAAGGATCGCCAGCGCCCAGCAGGTCGAGGCTGCGGTGGCCGGGAGCGGCCACTGCACTCCAGTCTGGGCGACAGAGTGAGACTCCAACTCAAAAAAAAAAAAAAGAGTCTGGATCTCCTTGTTGGTTTTTTGCTCAATGATCTGTCTAATCCGTTAATCTACAGATTCAATGCAATACCTATCAATTTATCAACATCATTTTTTTCAGATCTGGAAGCAACAATATAGAAATCCATATGGAAACAGAAAAGAGCATGAGTCTCCAAAACAATCCTCAGCAAAAGGAACAAAGCAGGAGGTATCATACTTTCAGATTTTAAATTTTATTACAAAGCTACAATAACCGCCGGGCTCGGTGGCTCAGCCTGTAATCCCGTGTCTTCGGGAGGCTGAGGTGAGTGGATTGCCTGAGCCCGCAGGTTCGAGACCCGCCTGGGCAGCGAGACCTCATCTCTACAATAAATCAAAAAATCAGCCGGGCGTGGTAGCGCATGCCTGTAATTCTGGCTACTCGGAAGGCTGAGGCAGAAGGATTGCCGGAGCCCAGCAGGTCAAGGCTGCGGTGGCCAGGAGCAGCCACTGCACTCCAGTCTGGGCGACAGAGTGAGACTCCAACTCAAAAAAAAAAAAGCTACAATAATCAAGACAGCATGGTATTGCACAGGAGTAGGCACATAGACCAATAGAACAGGACAGAGATTCAAGAAGTAAAAACATAGTCTCTCAACCACTCATCTTTTACAAAGCCACCAATAACAATCATTGGAGAAAGGAGACTATATTTAGCAAACGATGCTGGGCAAACTGTCTAACCACATGCAGAGGAATGAAACTGGACCCCTACCTATCGCCATATATAATATCAACTCAGAATGGATCAAAGACCTAAATATGAAACCGCAAACTATAAGAATCCTAGAAGAAAATGTAGGAAACACCCTGCTGAACATCAGAGTGGGCAATGAATTCATGACCAAGTCTCCAAAAGCAAATACTACAAAAGCTAAGATAGACAGGTGGGACCTCATCAAACTGAAAAGCTTTTATACAGCAAAAGAAACTATCAAGAGAGTAAAGAGGACAATCCACAGAAGGAAGAAATATTTGCAAATTGTGCATCTGACAAAGGCCTAACACCCAAGATCTACAAGAAACTCAAATGAAGTGAAAGGAAAAAAACAAACAACCCCATTAAAAAGTAAGCAAGCCGGGCTCGGTGGCTCAGCCTGTAATCCCGCACCTTTGGGAGGCTGAGGTGAGTAAATTGCCTGAGCCCGCAGGTTCGAGACCCGCCTGGGCAGGCAAGACCTCATCTCTACAATAAATCAAAAAATTTGCTGGGCGTGGTAGCGCACACCTATAATTCCGGCTACTCAGAAGGCTGAGGCGGAAGGATCACTGGAGCCCAGCAGGTCGAGGCTGCGGTGGCCGGGAGCGGCCACTGCACTCCAGTCTGGGTGACAGAGTGAGACTCCAACTCAAAACAAAACAAAACAAAAAACAAACTAAATTTTCTCTGAGAATGTCAAGAAAATAAGAACACAAGCCACAGACTGGGAGAAAATATCTGCAAAAGACATATCTGATAAAGGACTATATCCAAAAATATACAAATAGTTATTAAGACTCAATAATAAAACAATCTAATTTAAAAATGGACCAAAGACCTTAACTTATGTCTCATCAAAACAAATATTCAGATGAAAATAGGCATATGAAAAAATGCTCCACATCATATATCACCAAAGAAATGCAAGTTTAACAAAAATGTATTATCACTACACAGCTACTAGAATTACCAAAATCCAGAACACTGACAATATTGAAAGCTGACAAGAATGTGGAGCAACAATGAAACATGCTCTTATCATATGATCCAGCAATTGCGCTCTTTGGTTTCTACCCAAAGTGGTTGAAGATCTATGTCCACACAAAAATCTGCACATAGATGTTTATAGCAACTTTATTTATAATTGCCAAAACTTGGAAGTAATCAAGGTGTCCTTCAGTAGATGAATGTATAAATAAAATGTGGTACATCTAGACAATGAAATACTATTCAGCACCAAAAAGAATGAGCTATCAGGCAATGGAAAACATAGAGGAATCTTAAATGCACATTACTAAGTGAAAGCTGCCTATCTGAAAAGGATTACATACTGTACAATTCCCACTATATATTCTGGGAAAATCAAAACTAAAAAGACAGTCAAGAAATCAGTGAATAGGTGGAGCTTAGAGAATTTCCAGGGCAGTGAAAATATTCTGCATGATACTGTAATGTTAAATACATGCAATTATAATTTGTCCAAATCCATAATTTACACCAACAGGGAGCCCTAATGTAAACTGTGGATTGGGGTGATAATGATGTGTCGGTGTAGGTTCATCAGTTGTAAGAAACGTACCTCTTTTTGGGCATTATGTTGACAATAGGGAAGACTATTCAGCGGACAGGAGGTATAAGGGAAATCTCTGTACCTTTCTCTCAATTTTTCTGTGAACCTAAAACTACTCTAAAAAATTATGTTTTAGAAAAAAGAGAAAAAGATTTGAATAGACATTTCTCAAAAAAAAAAGACATACTAATGGTCAATAGGTGTATAAAAAGATGCTTAATATCACTCATCAGGGAAATGCAAAACAAAATCCCAAGAATGTATCAACTCACATCTGTTAGAACGGCTATATTCAAAAGTACAGAAAACAAGTGTTGGTGAGAATGTAGAGATATATTCCCCTCTTGTTGAGAATGTAAATTGGACAGTCATTCAGGAAAGCAGTGTAAGGATCTCTCAAAAAAGTTGAAATTAGAACTACCTTGTGATCCAGCAATCCCACTTCTGGGTATATGTCTAAAGGAAATAAAATCAATATTTCAAAGAGATATCTGCACTCCTGTATGCACTACAGCATTATTCACAATAGTGTGATAAGAAAAAAAAAATTTAAATAGTATCAAGGATAAATGGGTAAAGAAAATATGGCATATATATATATATACACACATATATAGTAATTTTGTGTTATGTGAAGTGATAGATATGTTAATTTGCTTGATATAGGTAACGATTTCACAATGTATACATATATTAAACATATCAATTTATAAACCTTAAAAATATTTCAAATACATTATATTATGTAAACCTCACACCAATCCTGAGAGTGTGATAATTACATTTTCATTTCACAGACAAGAAAACAGAGGCTTGAGGAAAACAACAACAAAATTAATAACAACAAAAAGATTCAAATCCACATAGGTAGTAAATGGCAGAGCTAGGAACTTTACCCATTACATTAAACAACAATATTTAAATGGCTATTAAGTCTGGGCACTGTTCTAAAATACTGAGAATACAATGAAGTCGATGTCATACCAGCTTTCTGCTATCGTGGAAGAGACAGACATTAATCAAATAATCACAAAATCCAATGTATAGTTTTAAACTCTGATAAGTAAAGAGGCAGAGCAGAACCACCAAATATACATTTCAATCTCACTTAGTCTAGGATGTCAGAAAAAGCTCATTCCCCAAGGACAAATTGCTTCTGCTGCAATGCGAACAAAGAGTTGGGGGTGACGGGAGAGAACGTGAGTGGTGATAAAGACAACAGAAGTGGATAGTTTTGAGATATTTAGGAAGCAAAATCATAACGTTTTCTGGTGAGTGAATTAGGACTGAGGGAGAAGAAGCTGTGGAAAATGACCCTAGCTTTTTGGCTAATCCTGCTAGGCTGCTGTCATTCATTGTGACAGCAAGATAGTAGGCGGGGCTTAGGTGGGGAGACAGAGAAAAATCATGCGTTTGACTTTAAATATGGTGAACACAAGATGCTTCTGAATCACTCAAGTGGAGAAGTTGAGTGGGGAATTGCAAAGGAGGCCTTAACTGATATAAATGTGTAAGTCATCAACATACAGATGATGAAATTGAAGCCATAAGGATAATGCAGTTGTTTAAGAAGACACCAAGGAGCAAGAAAACAATCTATGAGGGAGTTTAATGAGCTCCAATTTGACATGGACAGGAAGAGGAGAATAAGTCTGCAAAGATCAAAAAGAGTGTGTTGTATCATTAAAAACAAAAAGGAGATTATTTCAAGAATATAGAATTCTTCTGATGTTAAGTAAAATTATAATTGAAAAGTTGGGCTCGGTGGCTCAGCCTGTAATCCCACGCCTTTGGGAGGCTGAGGTGAGTGGATTGCCTGAGCCCGCGGGTTCGAGACCCGCCTGGGCAGCGAGACCTCATCTCTACAATTAATCAAAAAATCAGCCAGGCGTGGTAGTGCATACCTGTAATTCCAGCAACTTGGAAGACTGAGGCGGTAGGATCCCCGGAGCCCAGTAGGCGAGGCTGCGGTGGCCGGGAGCGGCTACTGCACTCCAGTCTGGGTGACAGAGTGAGACGCCAACTCAAAAAAAAAAAAAATTATAATTGAAAAATATCTTTTGGATTTAGCAGTTTAGACACTATTGGTGACCTTTAGCAAGACACTTCTTGTAGATAAAGATGACCCAAGCCAGATCAAAAGGACTAATCAAGGAATGGAAATTAATATTATAGATTACTTTTTTGAGCAATGTGCCTGAGAAGGAAAGATGGCAACAGGATGTAGCTGGAGAGGATGCCCAACAGAAATAGCCATAATCCCGATTGCTTCACCATGTCACTTCTCTCTCTTTCTTTCTTTTTTTTTTTTTTTTTTCTTTTTGAGTTGGAGTCTCACTCTGTCGCCCAGACTGGAGTGCAGTGGCCGCTCCCGGCCACCGCAGCCTCGACCTGCTGGGCTCCAGTGATCCTTCTGCCTCAGCCTTCCTAGTAGCCAGAATTACAGGCATGTGCTACCATGCCCGGCTGATTTTTTGATTTATTATAGAGATGAGGTCTCGCCAAGTTGCCCAGGCGGGTCTCGAACCCGCGGGCTCAGGTAATTCACTCACCTCAGCCTCCCAAAGGCGTGGGATTACAGGCTAAGCCACCGAGCCCGGCTGTCAATTCCCTTTCTAAAGCAATGAAGCGACTTCACTTTGTATTGGTTGTCTTTTCTTCCTCTTCCAGCTAATTAACAACAAAACCTGGTAGTCTTTGACTAGCCAACCCATGGGGTTTAAGCCATAGACTAACATGTAATAAAGCCTCACTTATTATTTGTTAAAAGACTGATGGAAGGAAAAAAGAGAAAGGGAGGGAGGGAGGGAGGGAAAAAGGAAGAAAGGAAAGAAGAAAGGGAAAGAGGGAAAAGGGAGGGAAGGAAGGAAGAAAGAAGGGAGGAAGGGAAGGAGAAAAGAAAGGAAGGAAGGAGGGAGGGAGGGAGAGAGCGAAGGAAGGAAGGAACAGAAAAACAGAGGGAGGGAAGAAGTAATAAGGGAGGGAAGAGGAGAAGGAAGACATAAGAGCTGTGTACAAACCAGGCTGGGTGGCTCAGCCTGTAATCCCAGCGCTTTGGGAGGCTAAGGTGAGTGGATTGCCCGAGTCCGTGGGTTCGAGACCTGCCTGGGCAACTTGGCAAGATCTCATCTCTACAATAAATCAAAATTTAGCCGGGCGTGGTAGCGCGCCTGTAGTTCCAGCTACTCGGAAGTCTGAGGTGGAAGGTCGCCGGAGCCCAGCAGGTCGAGGTTGCGGTGGCCGGGAGCGGCCACTGCACTCCAGTCTGGGCAACAGAGTGAGACTCCAACTCAAAAAAAAACAAGAGCTGTGTACATGAATCTCTTTATTCTGAAGGATGAGGAAAAGGTTAGACGGTCAAAAATTTAGGCAACTGACTGTGTAACATGTCACCATTGCACACTCTTTGCTGCAGTTTCCTCTCTCTAATGAGAAAAAAATCTCTCTCTCTCTCTCAGAAAAAAATCTAAATTAATTATTTTATGAATAACTACTTTTATGATCATACAGTATAAAGCAAATTTCACAAAACCAATTTGTGATGGGCCAGCATGTTAAAAAATACTTATGGCAGTAAGAAAGAATTTTGTGTTGAAGCCAAATTCTTGTAAAGATGCTAGGTGTCTGTGTACAAGGCGATTTATATTTGTTACCAAGACACAGCACTATCGTTAGGGTCCTGGAGGACTTGATTTCTGTACGTAATGACACTTCTCCGCTCCCTGAGGCTTTTCCCTGCGCACCTGTTTCCAAATCCTATTTGAGTAACAGATCATCATCTGTGTATGGGGAGAGTTGAGTCACTCTGAAAGATCTTGCTTGAGTATGCTTGCCTGGTTTTGAAAACCTGCACTCTTTATTTCACTTTATTTCACCATAAAATATGAGCCTTTGTACAAAAATAAAAGCATAAAACAGCTACATTTTATATTTTTGGCTCTGTCACTCTGAGCCCAATCATCATACTTTTGTTTATACAAAGCCCATAAACTCTCTTTATATTACTTTGTTGATTTAGCTAAATCATAAATTATATTCTTTTGTTTTAACAACACTTAAGTAAAGAAAACACTGTCCAATGGACAAAATTTTATTCACTGTTTGGCCAGATGACTTGGATCAGATTAAACTAATCTTAGGATGTTTCAGTGTCTAACTTTTGGAGAAAGAAAAAAAGTCAGAATTATTGTCCCATAACTTTGTACAAACTGGTATGTTCTAGCCATGCTCCCTTCAGGAGGTTGATCTTGTTAAGTATACCTAATCATTTATTGATTGCCCAAGGAAAATACAATGCAAATGAGCTATCCATTTTTTTCTGTTTTAAGTAGCTAACAGCATTTGGAATAGAGTGAGAAGGCACTTGGTTTAGTGAGTGAATTCAAAAGAAACCCACCTTCTCACCTTCATCAGAGCCTGTGACTTCAACATTCTGCCTCTGACTGCCTCATGCTCTATTCCCAAACTCCCAAACTGTTCTTCATCTGGTCCTTTAACTCTCACCTCTTCTCTTAACTTCAGACTTTTAAACCCCCACAGATGTAACACTGGAGACCCCTTCTTCGACCCCGACCTTCATTTTGTTCACTAAATTAGCAATGCCTCGTGGTTTCTTGGCTTCAGCAACACTGACCACTCTGGGCGAATGTCAGAGCCCATCATCCATGCCCAGGAATATTTACCTCCTCCACCATACTGTGGATCTAGGTCTTTCCAAGCCTGGAGAATGGGGCCAGGTAGAAGCACAACCCCAGAGAAAGAGTCCTGGGCTCTGAGTGGATTTGCAATAGGTATGACCACAGACCCTAGCAGTGCAATTCCACCTTCCGCAGATGACCAAAAGAGGTCTTCTAAGAAGAAAGTAAAGCAAGCTTGTATAATGGCTGAAATCATCTCCTGAGGATGCTTCTGACTTTCCAAGGGCCCTGGACATCTTCAGATTCATGGGGAGAACACTGCTAAAGGGGGGGGGTGTCAGTCATTACATCATAAAATTGATTTTATTTTTTTAAATGTTCATTAAATTAATTAATTATTAGCTTCAGAGATAAGGTCTTACTATGTTGCCCAGGGTGATCTTGAACTCCGTGACTCAAGCAGTCAAATATGACTTGGAGAAGAAAAGAAGAAAGAAGGTCTGCCTCCAGCCCATATAATGACTGAGTACATGACCTTGCACTGTATTCAGACAGTGCATTTCTCAGAAACCCCCAGAGTTCTAGGTTGATTTGATTCACACCCTAGGAGAAATATGCATGCAGAAGACAGCCAGCCTTTTGCTAGAATAAATGACCTTTCCCTCTAGCCTTACCAAAAACCCTATCAACTATTTGACTGCCCATTCCTTCCACACTAAGTATGGTCAAGTGAATGTAGAAGTTCAAGTCAAATATTGTCAGCTATGAGGATCTTGAGGGCAACTTAAAAACCCATATTCAACTTTTTAATAATAATAATGATAGCTCACATAATTTATGTGTTGTGGATACTCTACAGAAACAGGAGGGTTCCCCACCCACCCAAAATGTGTTTCAGATGTCATGACTGATGGTGCCATACACACACCAAGAGGGTACCTAAAGGTTACTCACTCACATAATAAAGCTTTCTGGGGAGAGTAGAGAAAGCCTCCCAAGTGGGTCTGAAAATGTTTTGAGAGAGCAATGAAAGAACATTGTCTTGAGGCTTTTATTCTGGCTAGTGGGTAGAATGAGACAAGAGTTTCAGGAGCCCACGTAGTTTGAATCCCCCATTAACTCTAATCAGTAACCACTGGGGCTTTCTTATCAGCTTGCTCAGATTGGATGGGGGAGGGCAAACAGGGAGGATTGAAGCTCAAAAGCTATCAGCCATCACATATTGAAAATAGGTTTAGACTTTATTGCACTGTGGCAAATCCTATGCTAAGGACTTTACATGTATTATCTCATTGGAGTCTCTCCTCAACCCTGTGGAGCAGTTTATTAGCCCCATTTCTCAATGGAGGAAGTTGATGCCCAGAGAGGGACAGAGACTCAAGGTCAAACAGCTATTTCATGCAGGAATAGGACTCTGACACATGTCTGTCTAATAACAAAGCCCATGCTTTGAATTTTGGCTTTAATCACATAACCAGGGCCACCTAATACAGCCTGACAAACAGTGAGCTGATAAAATTCACAGTGAGGCACCCTCTGGTCAGAAAATCAATTATTTTTTATATGCACTGGGTATAGCAATTATGTTTTTAGTAACAAGCTTGGCAGGGTAGGGTCTAGAGCTTGGACAAAGAGTTCTCATGGTAAAGCAAAAACACATCAGACATCGGAGTCAGAGAGATCGTTATTAAGCTCTATCTTCTTCCTCTGAGGGAATTCAGAAGAGTTATGTACCTTCTCTGAGCTTAATATTCTAATAATATTTACCTTGAAAGGTCTTTATAAGGATTTTAGGAAAACGGATGTCAGGTGCCTAGTAAATAATAGATGCTTACTGAAGTAACTATCATTATTCTTATTTCTATGTGCCTAAAATGGAATACTTTTAATATATCTCACTAATTGGCATATAAAGCAACTTTAGAACCTGGAAGCTTCTGCCATCTCTTTCCCTGGCCTTTGTTGAACTTGAGACTTAAGAGTAGACTTAAAGTTTGTATGCCTACACATCCACATAAGAATTTCCTACTTCCAGCTTAATCTCTGCAACAATCAAATGCTAGGAAACTGGTATTAGGTAGGTGCAAAAAGCCACAGATAAGGCCTCCAAGAGCTTGAAGTGAGCTGTGATTTATGCTGCTGCTAGGAGGGGACCCTGAAAATGTCTCTCCTAATCTAATCTAATTCTTTTTTTTTTTGAGTTGGAGTCTCACTCTGTCGCCCAGACTGGAGTGCAGTGGCCGCTTCCGGCCACCGCAGCCTCGACCTGCTGGGCTCCAGCGATCCTTCCGCCTCAGCCTTCCAAGTAGCCGGAATTACAGGCATGCGCTATCACGCCCGGGTGATTTTTTTTTTATTTATTGTAGAGATGAGGTCTCGCTGCCCAGGCGGGTCTCGAACCCGCAGGCTCAGGCAATCCACTCACCTCAGCCTCCCAGAGGCACGGGATTACAGGCTGAGCCACCGAGCCCGGCTCTAATCTAATTATAATCTGTCCTAGTCTAGTTATAGAAGAAAAGCATAACTCACCTTTTCCTCCAAACAATTTCCTCTTCACATTTGATAACAACCCAAGGCATATTTTGTGAGGCTGCCCCAAGCTAGTTTAAAAAGAGAATGTTGCACTTTGTATTCATTTCATGTAAAATGCAGTCAGATAGAAGCCCCAGGGAAACACAATGTCAATGTCCAGAAATGATGCCAATTTCTCTTCAGAGTGGCTTCCATCTTGGCCACTTTATTTCTACTTTCTCCCAGCTGTACCATTTACAATATGTACCCATTTAGTTGAATTTCCTGAGATGAAACTGAAAGATAGTAAGGATAAATGACTCAGAGTCCCTCTGGTGGGATGAGGGATTTCAGACAGTCTGGATGTGAAGCCAGATAAACTACTCACTAATCATGGGAACATGAGTGAGTTCTCACTCCTCTCCCTGTCCAGATCTATAAAATGGGAATGATGTTCTCTCATGTCAATGGATGTTGTGAGGGGATTAAGAAAGATACAGAGAAAAAGGTGTCCAGCCAATTGCCTGAGACATAGTAGCTCTTTTCAGGTGTATCTCTTTCCATTGCAAGTGACAGAAATCTGATTCTAATTGGGTTCATAGAAGGTGAGGTTGATTTTGTTTGGCTCTCATAATCAAGCATCAGTATGGGTGGGTTCTCTGAATGGCTTCAAGCCAGGCTTGGCATAAATCAGTGCTTAAGGGAGACAGCCATGGCTGTGCCATCTCTCCTTTCCTCAGTTCCACTTGCCTCTTCTTGAATTCTCTTCACAGAGTCAATAACATGGCTGCACAGAACCTTAGACTCACAGCTCCCAGCTTACTAATGCTAGTAGAAGGAGGGCTTCTCTCTTCTAATGTTCATATATGAATTCCAGTGAAGACCTTGATTGGCCCTGCTTGGCTCATGTGTCCATCTCTGAACCAATCATTGTGGCCAGGGGAATATGGCATTCTGGTCATAATGAAATAGATTAGTATTCCTGAGCAGAGGGCAGAATACCCAGACCATGGAGTAAGAAAAAATAATTTCCAAAAAGAAGGGGCACTATAATCTGAAAAGGAAACGGATGCACAGCAGACAAAATTGCAGGACACGCTATACAAGTTGGTCCCTTCCCTGAAGAGGTGAGTCAAGCCACTAATTAAGATTGTTTCCTTCCACGTTCCCTTCTCCCTAGGCACTTCAAACTCTATCTGCAGAGTGAGTTATAGAAAAATGCATGGACCATGAGCCACATACTTAAGAGCAAGTGTTATGCCTGATACAAGATTGGCTGGTAGATGGTCTTGCCATTTTCTAAGCAGCTAAAAACAATTTCTTCAGTGAATTGGGTAAGTAGAAGAGCAGATTGCATCTACATAGAGAAATGATAGAATGTGTTGGGGGTTTTTCTCGATATATGCAAAGTAGTGACATGTAATCGTCTTAGCCCTGAATCTTGTGGAAATTCACATAACAGTTCTCTTCCTCTCGTAAGTTGTTTCCTTCCTGACAGGCTTAAGTGCATGAGCGATTGCAGCCCTGCCGTCTTCTTGAGGGTCTGAGTGAAAAGTGTCTTGGAACCAATACCACAACCTTAGAATGTTGTCTGCTTAGATCCATTGTAAAGACTTAAATTCAATTTCCGAGGCAAACCTTAACAAACAAACAAAAATGCAAGGCTCTTTAATCTTCTATTCAGACCATGGGTAAAAGCATACATGTAGCTGGGTGAACACAGGAGTTGTCAAATTTATTATGCCTAACTTTCAAGAAGTTATATAACTTTTCAGGAAAGTTATGTGACTCTCAGAGCTGCAGGAAGAGTGACTGGGTCTTATGATGCTAATGGAAAAAAGCATCCGTGGCCATGACAAATGGTGTTCCAGAGAACTTGGTAAGCACTCAACTTTGTGCAGCAAAGGGTCTGGGATGAAAAGGAAGATGGCTCCACACCCTCATTGAGCTACTTAAGTACTGTCAACCAAGAGCACACACACAAGTGTACTGTAGTGGGGGAGCACTGTGTCAACGGGAAGGGTCTCACATCCTATTACCTGGGATGTGTGTGCAGACAAAGCCCTGAGATAAGGCCCCCAAAATGAAAGGTCGTGTGTCGTGTGTGTGTGTGTGTGTGTGTGTGTGTGTGTGTGATGTCATCTGTAGTTTTGTCACCAATAAATTGTCACCAATAAATTTTCTCAGGATGTTTCTGTGCCCTGAAAGCCCTTTGGCATGAGCTTAACTTCACTTAAATGGAAGAATGGGGCTCAAGAAACCAGCCCAAGCTGTCAGCTATGACCGATGGCTTAAAGGGAATTTCTGTATTATTCAGGTTACTGTTAAGCCAAGAGGCAGAGATGGCATCATTCAGGGCACTGAATTCCCTTCTGCAAGTGAACACCAAACAACAAATTGAGTTAGACATGTTTAAGGATCTCAAGCTCATTTAAATATAAAATATAATAATTGTAATGATTCAGTGCTTAGAACAAGGCCTTGAATCTGGTAGGTCCTTTTGAATGTTTGCTATATAAAAGAGGGAGTATTGATCTCTTTTCTTTTTCTCATACAGTATCCCAAGGTCACATCGTGTTTTCAGGTTCAAACCAAATTCATTGTGTGCAGTGCTGAAAAGGGCCTATGGACTCCTTGCCTCTTGATAGCTGAGGAATCTGAGATATGGAGAAGTTAAGTGATTTTGAAAGAGAACGTCCAATAAATCGTGGGTGAGGTCTAGAAAAAAACATATCTCAAACTTCCTGCTCTCCATCCCCCTAGAGAGCATTCTGACTGTCTCACTGTTTCCAATGGCTTGCAGTTTGAAGGTACTTTGTGGTATAACAATGGCAGTATGAACCCTGACTTCAAACAGTGATCCAAAGGGATAGTGGCCATGACAAATGGTGTTCCAGAGAACAGTGCTCAAGGTAATTTTCCTTACTCATTTCTCATAAAGTTAAATTTCCCTACATGCCTTTTTCTGCAGACAGGCATACTTCTGATAGAAGAGCCTACTAAATTGGCAACTTACAGTGGATTATTGGTTTGGTCAACCTCTGGCCACTCTGGGCAGATGCCAGAGCTCATTAGCTCAGGGAAATTGACCTTTCCCTCCACACCAAAACCTGGAGAGTGGGGCCAAATCGAAACAAAGTAGGGAAAGAGCCATGGGCTCCAAGAACAGCAATCAGTATGATGTCAGCACCCACCTGTCCAACTCCATTTTCTACAGAAGAGCAAAAGGGGTTTGCCAAGAGGGGAAATGATACAAGTTCACACCATGGCTGGAATCACCTCCTAGCATGCTGCCGGCTCCCCGAGGACTTGGGCATCTCCAGATTCACAGAGAGAAGGCTTCTGGAGAGGGGCTGGTCATTACATCAAGGGATATGTTTGCCTGAGTCATGTGTCTTGTGACGTTAAGCAAGTCCCTTCCTCTCAACTGTGTTTGAGATGACTCCAATAGCCATATTAAGTGAAGAATGACAATCTATGGTTTAAAATGGAAGCAGTCAATGTGTTTACCAGGAAAGGAAAAAGAAGTCAAGAGGTGGAGTGTTTTTATTGTTATAGCAGCACTAACTATTGCATTGTGGGTCTTTTTGTATTAGGACTAAAACAATAAGTCTCTTCCAAATAATTGTTCCACGTTGGACATCTAAGAAACTCCCAACAAAAACAGACATTTTCAGCAGGGCTTGGTGGCTCAGCCTGTAATCCCGCGCTTTGGGAGGCTGAGGTGAGTGGATTGCCTGAGCCTGTGGGTTCGAGATCCACCTGGGCAACTTGAAGAGACCTCATCTCTACAATTAAAAAAAAAAAATCAGCTGGGCGTGGTAACATATGCCTGTAATTCTGGCTACTCAGAAGGCTGAGGCAGAAGGATCGCCGGAGCCCAGCAGGTCGAGGCTGCAGTGGCCAAGAGCGGCCACTGCACTCCAGTCTGGGTGACAGAGTGAGACTCCAACTCAAAGAAAAAATAAACAGACATTTTCAAAATATCTTTATTCAAATACATATTAACTACATGAGCTTGGACAAAGGGACCTATCTCAGAGTCTGAATTTCTTTATCTGACATGTGACTTTTCAGATCTTCTAGGCTTGAGATTTAAATGATACAAGGTATGTATTGAGCAGAATGCATATAAAGGTCACAAGAGAAGCTGTTTCCATTTATCTTCTCTGTGCAACTGAGTTCTTTTTCCTCTGGTCTGAAAAGAGATGTGCTCCTGACAATACTTCTCAACGTGCTGTGTGATTTTAATGAAGTCAGCAACTCTCTGAGCCTTATTTCCCTTCTCCATCATGAGGTGCTAAAACGGGTAAATCTCCAAGATTTCTCTGGGCTAGGTTATGTTTTGATTCTCCCCAGAGAGGATGGATTCCATGGTAAGATCCTCTAATTTCATCTCCCTCCCGTTTCTATTCTTGTCCTTCCACATGTGAGTATGCAGTGGTTTTCTACACCTGTGGCTATTATGCTCTCTTTTGTCTAAAAGACATAGAAGGGATCCTGCTGGGTTCTCCTCTTCATCACATATCCGTGCAAGAACGCCAGCTGGACCTGTAGGAAAGGGCCCTGGATTCCATCTCCCACTTCAGTTCTTCTTTTGTCCTAGAGCATTCTGGGAGATAAAGAGGAAGTTATATTGCTAGCAAACTAGATGAGGAAAGCCACACACCCATTATTTCGTTTACTATAACAGTTATGACAAGCACTTACTATCTATAGACTATTTGAGACTAGACCAGATCTGCAACTTTCTAGCTGTGCAACCTTGAGCAGATTACCCGACCTCTCTGTGCCTCAGTGTCCTAGTCTGTAAAACAGACATAAGACAACTTGCCTTATAGGATTGTTATAAATATTACAAACTTTTGGATAGATGTAAAGTGTTTCCCATAGCACCAGGCACATAGTAAGCATGTTCATTGTCGTGTTGGCTAGTCTTTTTATTGCTTCTTATTGGTCTGTGCCAGAGACTTTGCTATGGACAAGGCAGCAGCTATAAAAGTTACAGCTCCTTCTTCCAAAGAACTCACAGCCTCACAAGAGAGCCAGACATGTATGTGGCTTACTTCAGTCCACGACCAGGCGGCCAGTCATTTCAAGAGTTCTCAGTATGTACCAACCAGTCTGCTGGGCGCCCAGGACACAAAGATGGATACATCATGGTTCCTGACTACATGGCGTCAGGAGAGTCATGGGAAGACCCACCTGGAGTTGGGCCACCTTGATCTGCATCGAAAATGCTAGTTGCTAACTGTGTAACCTCGAGCAAGTCACTTCATCTCTGCAACCTTCCATGTACTTCTCTGCAAATGGTACTAATCTTAGACCAGTGGCACTAACCTTGCGGGATTGTGACAAGCTTTGGATGAAATACTGTGCATGAGCCAGGCTTGGTGGCTCAGCCTGTAATCCCGCGCCTTTGGGAGGCTGAGGTGAGTGGATTGCCTGAGCCTGCGGGTTTGAGACCCACCCGGGCAGCGAGACCTCATCTCTACAATAAATCAAAATTCAGCCGGGCGTGGTAGCGCATGCCTGTAATTCCGGCTACTCGGAAGACTGAGGCGGAAGGATCGCCAGAGCCCAGCAGGTCGAGGCTGCGGTGGCCGGGAGCGGCCACTGCACTCCAGTCTGGGCGACAGAGTAAGACTCCAACTCAAAAAAAAAAAAAGAAAGAAAGAAATACCATGCATGAAGTCCTGGCACAGGACACAACACAAGTAGACATGCCGGCAGCTCCTGTTGAGTGCTTAATGCAAAGAGTGGCAAAAGCCATGACAGCGAAGACCCAGGGTGCCATGGAAGCATAGGTGAGGGGAGCCCAACTCAGACAGAGTGAGAAGAGGCATTGACAACACTTTCTGGAGGAGTGGACTTTGAGTGATTATTAAAGAACAAGCAAGGTCTGACTAGTTACAGCATTGGAAAACATCCCAAGTAGAAATAACGTGAGAACCAGAAAATGTAGTGCAGTACAGTTCTCTGCAGTGTTCCCACCATGAGAGTACCTGCAGAAGAAAACTGCTCTCCCGCCTCATGCAGATCAAAGGAAATTGAACCCTGAAATTTAAAAGTCAGATCTTGAGTTAGTTGCCCACAAGAGAGCAGTCAGTCTAGTTCCAAATACCCCAGATTTGTTTATAATACTGAAACATAAAGGTGAGGATGAAAGCTCTGTCCTTGGGGTGCCACAATCCCTTACCACCTGTATTTGATGTGAAATTTGACATGAAATAGATACCTATCTTGGCAGAGTTTGTCCCGAGTGGTCCAAAGTTGAACTAGACCATACCTTCATGCTGCTTCTCAGAAGAACAAAATTAGCAAGGTTAGGACACACAGCATGAGGAAGGTCAGCATATTCTCCACCCATAAAATCAACAGATTTTAAAGTTCTGGCGGCCATTCCCCAAGCCCAGGAGAATCATAAGGACAGACTACAATGCTGAAAGCAATAACATTTTTGCAGACATCCACTGCAGGGGTAAAAGTCTGCTGTTCAGCAATGCTCAGGACACCTTTGAAACAGAAAGCAAACATTTTCTGCAACAAATGAACCCAAGAAAACAAAGTCAACCTCCAGACTCCTAACCTCTGCAACTTTAAGCTGGAAGTCACGTGCATCTGAAAATATTTTGCATCTCCCCACTTTGGGGAGTGTAGTCAAGCCTGTGTCCTTATTGGACAAATTTAAGAAAACGAGGAGCCAGGCTCGGTGGCTCAGCCTGTAATCCCGTGCCTTTGGGAGGCTGAGGTGAGTGGATTGCCTGAGCCCGGGGG